>NW_021424310.1:272382-339305 GCF_001605985.2 Dendrobium catenatum
TTAATATCTAAAATCATTAATAAATATATAAAATTATTAGTGATAAATTATTTTTTATAATGTATAAATAAATAAATTTTTATTATTAATTAATAAATAATTATCATTCACATAAAAAATCTATTTAAAAATAAATTTTATAGGCATTATATATGTTATGAACTCATACACACATCAACTCTTTTATTTAGTCCCACATCTCTTGAAAACACTTTCTTGTTATTATTTATATATTACAGAGTTTTGAGTTTCCTTGCATGAATTGTTCACATGGAGTGGTGGGGTCATATAAAGATATTTAATATTAGTTTGAGAGCAAATATTTGTAATAAGAAATGTATTATAATTTATATTAAATGTTTTAAATATATATTAATTAATTAATTTAAAAAACATTTAAAATTTGTTGGATTTGAACTGGCCGGTTCAAAATAACAGGAGCCGGTTCACCGATTTCTCGGTTGAACTGGCAGTTCTGACCGGTTCAGTCCGGTTCAACGCAGAAGCAATTTTAAGACTAAATCGGATCGGTATTGTGCCCGATTCACGGTCGAACCGTCCGATCCGATCCAGTTTTTAAAGCTTTGGTCATTTGTAACAATGTAGGTCATGATCCTAAGTAACCTTGCACACTTGGGGGAAAAATTCTAACAGTTTTAGAGTATTTTGTTTTTGATCATATCATCCAGGACGATCTAAAATTGTTTTGGATTATCAGTTAAAAATAAAAACCCTAATTAGGGCATCCTGGTTAAGGCAACTGCAAATAAGTAAATCATCATGGATGATATTATCATAGTTCAGAACGATAGCATCAAATCAGATAGAATCAGCAGCCAAATCCTTTTAAGCATATTTTATTTTTGGACATCGTTCTAGACGATGTACTAAAATTATGCCTAAATTAGTTTTGTAATTAAGGAAAGTAATTAATATTTAATTACTCGATCATATCATCCTAGACGATTAGTTAACAAACCTTAGTTCTTCCTGGACGCTCTATAATTGGCTTGGCTCCATCTATGGCGATGTTTTGGCTGATATGTGATGATTTATAATAATCATCCCGATCGATTGTGAGATCAAATAATCTAGTTATTTTTTAAGATATCCATCTAGGGCAATATTCTAGACGATATATGCCTTTTTGTATTGATTAGCCCAAATGATCGTGAGATCATCCCAGATGATTAAGTTACTTTTTTCATCCTCCAGACATCCATCCAGGGCAATGATCTGGACGATATTCAATGAATTGAACTAATTGTTTAAGATAATATATTATTGTCCTGGATGATCTGAATAAATAAACATTTTAATCGTTCAGACTCTCCCAAATCATTATAGCTGATTGTGTTAAATTTGAACTGATTGTATGGAATGTTCGGTCGATCGACCCGGACGATATTTGATGATTAGTTGCAAATTATGACAAATTTGGAGCCATTGTTTAAAATATCTCTTATTTTCTCAAGAGGAGATCTTTTGCTGATGTCCTGACCTAAGAGAGCTAAGAGGAGAGGGAGAGCAAGAGAGGGAGGATCTTGTGAGGGGGAGTTTATGAGGGGTTTCATAAAGGTTTCTCCAAGCAAGGATCCAAGTTGTCTTCTCCTCTCATCGTCTCTAGTTCCTTGGAGGTTTGAGAGAGGTATACTTCATAAATTGATCGAGGTTCTCTACCTGTTTCAGGAGAAAGCAAAAGAAGTTGGGTTCTCTGCTTGCTTCAGTAGGAAGCAAAAGGAGTTTGGTTCTCTGCCTACTTCAGGAGGAAGTAAAAGGAGTTGGGTTCTCTGCCTCATCAGGGTTGGTGGAAAGGAGTTTTTGTACGGGCTTTTCCATCTTATTGTGGAGGCAAAAAGAGAGACACTGAGTTTAGTGCAATACCCGGAGGAGAGGCTCTAAGGAGTGGACGTAGGTTAAGTTGACTGAACCACTATAAAATCTAGTGTATTCTTTCTTATTATTCTTCTACATTTAATTTCAACACTTTAATTTCTGTGGTGATTGTTTGGTTATATTTGTGATTTTGTTTGGAGATATTTTTAAATACAAAGTCACCCACCACTTGGTTAACCTTGGGACTATTTCATAAGGGCCTAACATTCTTGACGATCTTTTAAGTGGTATCAGAGTGGGATTCATAAAAATGAGTATTTGAAAAGTTTTAAATTTTGATCAATAGCTAACTTTGGTAATCGTAATACTGTGGAAGGGTATTATATTATCCAACCACATTTTTTTGACAATATTCCTTTTAATGTTTGGAAAACTCGCATGCCTATATTTTTATAATCGATTGACTATCGCATGTGGATGCTTGTTAAGGATGATTATTCACCTCTGTCATGTAAAGTTAATGGCATTAAAACTGAACTTTCTTTTATTGAATGGACTTTTGATGATAGGAAATTTAACACAACTAAATGCAAAATGCTTGAGCTATTTTTTCCATGCTTTCAAATATGAAGATTATATACGTGTTTCAACTTGTTCTACTGGTAAAGAAATTTGAGATAGATTGTGTATTACTTATGATGAAACTAATGAAGTTAAGCAATCTAGGTTGAATATTTTATTATATGATTACGAACTTTTTTGTATGAAACCTTCTAAATGGATTTCTTACATGTATATTATGTTTACTCAAATTATCACCTCATTGCATGCCTTATGAAGAGAGCTAACTAACTATGAAAGAGATAATAAAATTTTGAGATGCTTGTCTTCTTCCTTTAATGCTAAGATTACTGTAATTACTGAATATAAGGATTTCAATACTTATTATGTTGATAACTTACTTATGTCACTCATTGTTTACAAGCAAGGAGTGAACCAAAGACAACTTGATGCATGTGAGCGAAAATATAAGAAGATTGTGGTGCTGAAGGCCAACGACACAAATATTGATTCTTCTGAGTCTGAAAGCGATGATGTTGCCTTAATCACTTGTAATTCAAAAAGTTTCTAAGGAAGAATCACTAGCACCATCAGAAGCAGAATAAAGGTAAGGGTAGCAAAAAATTTAAAAGTTATTTTAATGTTGTTTATTTTGAATACATGAAGTCTAGACATATCAAAGCTAATTGTCCTACACTTAAGAATCACTCAAACAAGGAGAAGGGTGATTCTATATCTGACTCCTCTAAGACTGAAACTGAGGAGGAGACAACAAACTTGTGCTTGAACGGCCGGTGATCATCTTGGTCAGTCTGATCAAGAAGAGGTATGTGAACTAAGCTACGAATCATTACTTGAAGTTTGTGAGAAAATAAATGCATAATATAGGAAACTTAAGAAATCACATGTTAGTTTGAAATTGGAGTTTTTAAATTTGTAAAAAGAGCATGAAGTTATTTTTAAAGATCACGCAAAAATTGATAGCAATCATATGTTATTACTTAATGAGTTAAATAAAAAGTATTATGAGTTGGTCATTGAGTATGATTCATTGAAAGTATCCTACACCTCACTTGAGACTAATTTTAAAATATATATTGATGAATATGAGCATAGGGAGAAATACTTGAGAGTTAATAATATCATTTTAGAAAGTGTTAACTTGAGGTTTAAAGTTGAATTAAAATCACTTGAGGAAAATTGGACAACACTCACATCTGATCTAAAAGTTTTAAAACCTAGGAAAATGCAATATAGTCTGAATAAATTAGTAAACCTTTTCTCTGGTGTTAGATATTTTCATGTGGCATACTATAACACATTTCACACATTTGCACTGTTCACCGTAGTACATATTGGGTGTGAAGACCAAAATTGTATGATTCACATCATAACACACATGCATCGCTTTCTTCTGTTCATAAGAAGGGGCCCAAACTTTATTAGGTTTTTAAATATGATGTTTGATAATTTTATAGACTTACTCTCACAAAAGGCCTTATGAGAGCATGTGATAACTGAACAACGGAGGCTTGTGACACATAATTGCATGAACTTTTTGCTTAATAAATTCTAATATGTATGGTTTGTGATCTATTGATCATTATTATTTTCTATTCATTTTTTTTATTTTGTGTGTTGATTTTTTATTTGATGTTATTTTGAAGTGTTTTCATCTCTGATGTTCTTCTTTTGTTTTTTTCTTTTTGGTCATAGCTAAAATGATATTTTATGCATTGTATTTTGTTTTTGAAAATTTGTAGTCAATGTCTGACATCTCTAAATCAGTTAAAGGGAGAAACACAGTTGATTGTTTTCCTTCCTTTAACCTCTTTTAGCGGTGTAATTTTTTTTCTAAATAAAAGTTTATTTCAAATTAATAAATACACTTTGCGATTAAGATCTTTTCTATCTTGCTACAATAATATGTCTTATATATATAATGTTCAAAGTCTTTATATTACTTTCAAACTTTCGTAATCTTGTCATTGCATTTATCATATAAATTTGATTCTATTTTGTGATTTATTCTTCCTTATATTAAAGAATGAGTTTTTCTTCTCTAATATCTGGAAGATATACTCTCAATTGAGAGTATTTAAGAGTTTCAAAATAGATCTTGCTTGTAAAAATGTCAAGGGCATAAAATGAGCCCCAAAGAGAAAAAAAAATGAAAAGATGCGCATTGACCGCAAAAAAATTGAAAGATATACAAAGTATATCAAAAATTAAAAAATGCATAAGTGCGTCGATCAATTGACAAGAGACATAAAATGAGCTCACAAAAGGCAAGCTTCCTTCTCTTTCAAGCTTTTAAATCTTAGAAGAATTCATGTGTCACTTGATATTTTCAAAGGCTTGATTTTGAATTTTGTAATTGTGAAAAATTATTTTGGTATATTATTTTATAAGATATTTTTCCGGAACATATCTTTTTTTCTTATCCAATTGATTTTTCTGAGTTAGGTCTTTTATTTTTAAAAGACGATTTATCCTAAGAGAAGTCCGAGCTAGGGCTAACAAGATCGGCTATTCTACCATTTTTTGAATTTTGTGATGTTAACTCTCTTATAAATTTTTAATTCAATCACATGGAGAATTTATCATATTCGTGCTTTGATTAAACAAAAAAAAACTTTGTTTTCATTCCTTTTATCTTTTTTTATTGTCTTTTTCATATTTTATTTTTATCTTTTATTATTATTATTTTTTTTATTTTTGGATCTTCTCTGATCATCACCATCCATTTCCAAATTTTCAATATTTGGTCACATCATCATAGACAATATTTATATCGTCATGAACGATATGATCGTCTTCTGCTTCAATTATTTATAATCGTCCTGGAAGGTCTTCACTACTTCTGCTCAATTATTGGTGATCATCCTAGACGATCCACCTATCTGTCCTAGACGATCCACGTGGCAAAATTTGATACATGTTTTTATTTTGGCCGGTACGATCAATTATTATCGATCATCCTGGATGATCCACCTAATCATCCCGGATGATATACTTTTTCAATGGTAATCCGGCATGAGTTCTCGGGGCGATCGTTTGTGTCTTATCGTCATGGACAATGTCTGATTGTCTTGGATGATATTATCGCTTTTTTAACCAATCGTCTCGGACGTAATTATTTCACATGATCGTCCTGGATGATTCTGCGATCATTTTAAACTGAGGATTGGAAACATTTTTTCTCACCCAAGTATTCTCCATTCATCATTGCTTTCACTATTTATCTATTCTTCGTGCTCATGGCTGATGGCAAACGTTCTCGTATGCCTGCTGGAAGTTCCTCGAGGGCAAACCTTAACCCTCGTTTCATTGAGGTGGCTGACCAAGCCGCCTATCTCCATTACAAGACAGTTGGGATCACCTTATCTTAGAGTATCAACCCGAGTATGCTTTCTTATCTTATGCTCGACCTTTTTGCGCACACCTCTCTAACTTTTATCCTTATGCTTGCCGTTTCTTTTAACTATGAAATGCTTTTCGAGTTTTTTGCTAGCCTCAGAATCAACTCCTACTTCACTGCACTCCAGTCTTATATTAATAAGCGTCCTGTTGAGATCATGTATCAAGATTATCACGAGCTCTTACAATTGTCCACCTTAGGAGATAAGCTTCACCTCTTGTCTCAAGACCCCTATTTTAACTGGGCTCCGGCCAATCACTTTATAAGGAACACAACTGTCTCTTATCATGTTGGAGAGTCTAGCAGCTTACTCAAAGATGCTAGGATAATCCAACATGTTATTCATACTTCAGTACTTCCGAAAGCCGGTGATTGTGTTCATATTACTCCAATCCTTTCAATCACTACTTTCTATATCATGGCTCATCACAAGTTTAATGTGACTAATTTGATTTTCCATTACATTGAGTACCTCACAAACATTAGGGATCTAGGACATAGGAGGAAGACTAACCTTGCCCTCAGACACATCATAGCTTATGTCTTGGAATCCAAATACAACCTTCAATGTCCAGCCCCTCCAAACTTTCAGACAGCCTTCTGCACCAATAACTCTTTTCAAGTTCTTCACAGTACTCATCTCCACCTACAGCACGACGTAGCTGAGGGAGTAGAGGAGGCAGCTACTACACTTGTTCCTCTACCTGCTCCGCTCCACACGCACTCTCAGCTGGTGGAGCGGTTCGACCAGTGGGAGGCATAGTTCGAGTCCTACGTTTCTACACAGGAGCAACAACATGCGGAGGATGTTGCTCTGTTTGACTCTTACATGGCTCACCAGCAGCGCCAGAACAACCAAGATATAACCTGGTTTGGGCAGCAGTTTGCTACTTTTAGCCACCACCACCACCACCTTCGAATGATCAGGGGCCATCCTACTTGTAGTTTATTTTCTAGTGTTATTTTTTCTGTGATGTACTTTATTCTTTTTAGTAGTTTATATTTTTTTTATTTTATTCCCTTATCCTTTTTGTGATGTCAAAAGGGGGAGTAATTGTACTATTTTACGCTGCTTAGTTGTATTATATTTATTTTTTTTCGTAAAATTTGAACTTCTTAATTTATACTAATTGTTTGTGATATTTCAATTGAACTGTTTAAATTATTTTTGTTTGTCATCATTAAAAAGGGGGAGATTATTGCGAATCTGATTTCAAAAAATATAATTTTGATGATAGTAAACATTTTTGTTACTTCTATTTTTCTACGACTGCCTTGCCTACTAACGTTTCAGGTCCATAAGGTCGAGTGCAAATCAAGCCAGCTCAAGATTGAGTAAACTAAGGGTGAGTCAATCTGTAATGGCTTTTTACCTTTTCTTGAGTCCTTTATAATAATATGGGTTCTGATGCTATGTAACATTGCACACACACACTTGAGGGAAAATTATGACTGTTTTAGAGTTTTCTATTTTCGATCATATCATCCGGGATGATCCCAATTCGTTCTGGATGATTAGTTAAAAATAGAAATCATAATTAAGATATTCTGGTTAAGGTAATCGCAATTAAGCAAATCATCCTGGACGATATTATCATCGTCAAGGATAATGGGAGTAAATAAAAAAGAATTAGCCGCCAAACCCTTTTAGGCATGTTTTATTTTTGGACATCATCCAATACATCGTCTTGGACAATGCACAATAATTATGCCTAAATTAGTTTGATATTTAAGGAAAGACATTAAGGTTTAATTGCTCGATCATATCGTCCTAGATGATCCCAGGATCATCCAGGATGATCAGTTAACAAATCTTAGTTCTTTCTGGATGATCCATAATTGGCCTGACTCCATTCAGGGCGATGTTCTGGCCGATATGTGATATTTTATACTAATTATCCCGGACGATCGTGAGATCGGCCTGGACGATCTAGTTATTTTTTCATTATCCAGACATCCATCCAGGGCGATATGCTGGATGATATGTGCCTTTTTGTACTAATTGGCCCGGATGATCAAGTTACTTTTTCATTGTCCAGACATCCATCCAGGGCAAGGATATGGATAATATTCGACGAATTGAACTAAAAGTACATGACGATATATTATCATTCTAGATGATATGAATAAATAAACTTTCTAATCGTCCATACTCTTCCAAATCATCCTGGCTGATTGTGCTAAATTTGAACTGATCGTACTGGATGATCGGTCGATCATCCTGGACGATATTTGACGATTAGTTGTAAATTAGGATAAAATTGGAGCCCTTGTATAAAAGATCTCTTATTTTCTCAAGAGGAGATCTTTTGCTGCTGTCATGACCTGAGAGAGCCAAAAGGAGAGGGAGAGCAAGGGGGAGAGAGAGAGAGGACTTTGTGTGGGGTTTTATAAAGGTTGCTCCAAGCAAGAATCCAAGTCGTCTTCTTCGGTCGTCGTCTCTGGTTCCTTGGAGGTTCGAGAGAGGTCTACTTCAGGAGGAAGCAAAAGGAGTTGAGTTTTCTGCCTGCTTCAGGAGGAAGAAAAAGGAGTTGGGTTCTCTGCCTCACCTGGGTTGGTGGAAATGAGTTTTTGTACGGGCTTCTCAGCCTTGCTGTGGAGGCAAAAGGAGAGACACTGAGTTTAGTATAATACCCGGAGGAGAGGCTCCGGGGAGTGGACGTAGGTCAAGTTGACCGAACCACTATAAAATATGGTGTGTTCTTTCTTATTATTCTTTCGCATTTAATTTCATCACTTTAATTTCTGTGGTGATTGTTTGGTCGTGTTTGTGATTTTGTTTGGAGAAATTTTTAAATACCAATTCACCCCCTCTCTTGGTTAGCCTTGTAACTAGTTCATAAGGGCCTAACATCCCCGACGAACTTTCAATTGGCATCATACTGCTCACAGGAGAGAGAAAATGCAAAATACGGTTCTGTTTGGTGTTTGGGTGGAGACTCATGATAATTACAGATATGCGAGAGGCGAATTACATTCTGCACAATTGGAGATGCTCTAAAATTTATGTCCAACTGAACGACAAACCAAACATCATTTTTATGTTTTGAATAGTATGACGTCAATGTTAGCGTCACACTGCTCACAGTGGAAAGAAAATGGAAAATACGTTTCTGTTTGTTGTTTAGGTAGAGACTTATGATAGTTACAAATATGTGACAGACGAATGACATTTTGCTCGATTGGAGATGCCTTAAATTTATGTCAAATTGAAAGGCTAACTGAACATCATTTTATTGTTTTGAACAGTACAACACCAATATTAGTGTCATACTGCTCTAGTGAAAAGAAAATGAAAAATACGTTTTTGTTGTTTAGATGGAGACTTGTGTTAATTACAAATAGACGATATGTGAATAACATTTGCTCGTTGGAGATGCCCTAAGTTTTATTTATAACATTAATTATAAAATAAATTTGTTATTATGAAATTTGTTCAAACATAATTTATATGAAAATATATCGGGACATAATTATTATTCCGTTCACATTGGTCCATCATTTGTCTAACTCGTGAAAGTATCATTACCGTCCATTAATTTTTCCCAAAAACAAAATAATCAGCACCGTCCATTCTGATCAATAGCTGAATGACAGAGCCTTTAATCCGCATAGATTTGATTATGCGGAAACATTGGATAGTAACGCCGTCACCCACCGGCCACTAACTGGTCGGCTGTTCTATGCTGATCTTCTTCCTCGTCAGTCCTCAAGAACCTCTCTCTCTCTCCTTCTCCCACTTTCGAGTTCTTTCACACGCTGTACTGTTATTTGAGCGAGTTCCGAGAAAAGAATCTCTCTCACTCCTCTCTATCTCTTTCTGACTCAGTATTACTCGAGGCAGATAGTTTGTTGAAGAATACAACATCCACCATTAGCGTGGGTAGAGGAGAGCTGAGTTAGGGCTTTTTTTCGGAGTGGAGGCGATGGATTCCGATTCGTGGAGCAGGATATCGGCGGCATCGAAGCGACACCAGTCGACCTTGCAATCGCGATATGGCGGGTTTCTGATCAATTAGATTGATTTAACGCACTGCTCTGTTTTTTTTAGAAGAGATTTTTATTGGTTTTGTTTGAGTTTGTAGATCAGTACCTGGGGTTCGAGGAGATGGAAGGGGACGAGGACGAGTGGAGGCCGGAGTTCCCCTGTCCGTTATGTGACGAGGATTTTGATATCGTTGGTCTCTGCTGTCATATTGACGATGATCATCCATTTGAGGCAAAGAACGGGGTAATAGTTTGTACTTATCTAAGTTTATGGAATTTTGTTGAGCTTGTGTAATTGATGGCATCATATGTTTATTTGGAGCATGTTGGCCTTTGCTTGTTTTAGTTGGAAGTGCTAAGTGTTTAGGTATCCTTATTCACCTTATTTACCTTACTGGTAAAATATTCTCTTTTGAAACTTGGAGGAATTTTCATAAGAATTTCTTTGCATGAAGCCCTGGGAGAAATCCAATTGCAGTATGTTCCTTGTGCCATTTTCTTTTGTAGACAGGCCTCGTCCCTTGTTTTGTTTTTTCCTTCAACTAAAGGTCGATACCTTTATCTGGTTTGAGCTTCTTTACTGGTTCCTTCGTTTTTTCACTTGCATCATGGTGGCGCTTTTAGAAGTACCTTGATTTTTTAGGGTTGGTTTGATTTTATGGTAAAGAGTGGAAGTGTGATTTTTAACTTTTTTGTGTGGCTCTCTTGATTGCAATAGAGACTTCTTTTTTCCAGCCCTGGGAGCATGTAAAAGTTGAATTGTGTTAGGACATACTTCTTGAATCGTACCTTATGAAAGAGAAGTAGTTTATTACTGAACTTTTTTTTTTCAGCTAGTAGTACTGTTTGATCTTTTACTAGTACATTACTACTTTTACCTGAATGAAAGATGCCGATACTTACGCAAAAATCCACATTGTTTTTGCATGCTCGTTTTTAGTGTTCTCGTTTTTTTTAGCTTTATAGTTGAATGGCTTGGATAGAGCACTGACTATAAGTAATGGTGATGGATTGGAATGGCCTACATGGTTAAGCCTGAAAAAATATTAAACTTTTATTCTTTGTTGTTAAGAAAATTTCAATTTCAAATAGGAGCTAATATTCTTTATTCCTTAACATGTAGATTTCATACTTTATGAATATTCTAGAGAAATGCCATGCTTTTAATATTTTCAAGCAATATTAATTCATTTTGGTTCGAAATTGATTAAATAAACACAAAGCATGCCCCCCCCCTATATATTTCTACAATTGGTGGACAAGAAAGTTAGAATGTCAATTAGATATTGTTTCACTATTCAATTTTTAAATGGATAAATCATCAGTTGATTTCAGCTACACGTCTTTGATGTATTCCACTGAAGAGTAGAAATACATACTGGTATGACTAGAACATGATTGTCAAAACAAATAGAAGCGACCAAAGTAATTTTCTTGATAAGTGATTAGTGCAATGTGCTTCAGTATAAATCTGCTATTTAATTATAAGAATATCCTTTAGGTTAATTACTAGATTTAACATGAGATGTTGAGGTTTTGTTAATTATTTAATACAACAAACTTATGGTGAGCATATTCATTAGAATTTTCAATGTGAGATGGGCTTTAAATTATAGAATGCATTCTTGGTCCTAAATTTAAAATTTTAGCTTTTAGATTTGTTAGTTAGTATCATTTGGCATGACACTGAAAATTTAACAAATAGCTATGCGAATGGTCAAGTTAATGTATTTGCGGGTTTAATGGGTTATAAATATGGTTCAAACATTTTGTTTGCAATGGGTCATGCTTATGAAATATCAAGACGAGTGCATGTAAGATTAAGATGGCTATAGTGGAAATTGACATCTTAGAGAAAGCAATGAAGGACCGTTTATCGAGCACAAGGTAATGCAAAATATATTAATATGCCTTGGCATGGCTAATCATAGCAAAGGTTAAACTAATGCACAAATGGAACATGAAGGGGATGATTAGGCCCTTGTCAAATGTTGTTTAAATACCATTTGTTCATCTAGTTTAAATAAAAAATGCTATTGATATGTCTTAAAAAAATTTACTTTGATCAACACGAATCTTGATACAATTTTTATATTGATAATTTTCATAATTAAATTCAGAATCATCCATAGTTCGATGTCAATAAACTTGTAGTCAAATTGAGTGTCTTGACAAGACCAATCAAAGAAAACCAAAGGTGATCCTAGCTGAGTCCAAATGAGCATAAATCAATCACTTGAAAGATATTAAAAAACTTTGGGACATTATTTGGAGGATGAAATAGTCTCTGAGTCTTGCATGCTTATGGTCAAATCAAAACAAACAGCTCGATGAGATAAATCAACAAACCCAAGATCACTTGATTCTAAGATCATTAAAGTACTTAAATGTTGAATAATGATCTATTATCAAATGATTTGACATGGGTCATCCAATAGAGTTATACGATATTGGCTAAATTTATCAAAATGCCCACCCTAAAGGTACTATAAATATACCTCAAATTTTATATGAAAGTGACATTGACTTGAGTTGGGAGAGAACTTGGAGATTTGAAGAACTTTAGAGCTCTATTATTTGACATTCGAGGCTAATGATCACCACTAGACATTGTTGTCACATAATTGTCATTATTTGACTGCCATCTTTTGACTCTCATCATCTAGCCATTGATTGAGTACCATCTTTTGACCACCGATCACTTTTGTTTAGCTATCATTATCTGAATACCATCAGTCAATTGTCATCATTCCCCACTATCTCTTAGTCTCTATCGCCTGACAATTACGGTGCACAAACATGGAAATGATGACACTGATATGACACGACATGGACGCGGGACACAAGTAAAAAAAATATAAGACACGGACTTGGGTTGGATGTTATATTATTACTTTGATATCTTAAAAATATTGTATAGAAATTGAATAAATAAAATATTATGAATAATTGAGAATTAATAAATCATTTAACTAGGATGTGTGCTTAAAATGATTTCCATTAAGATGCGAGAGTTGGGTATTAATGTTCTGTTTCAAGCATCAAGAGGGGAGACGATAATGATATCATTAGTTGAACATCGAGTGTCAATGTCGAGACGACATCGGTTGTCTATATTGAGATGATGTTAGATAAAGATAAAATGTCAAGACGGCACAAGAGCCTGATTTTGGGTGTAGAAATTATTGGCTCCAAATTTTGATTTTGAGATGGTTTTGAAACATTAATGTTGTGTCATCGATCAAAGTTGATGCTGCAATGGCATCAGGCATTATTGTGAAACCCTAGTCGCCATATACTAGAGAGACATGAAAATGGAAATGTTTGGTTAATGCGATATTGAGTGCAGACAATTGATTTGGGACTGTTGAGAGAAAATAAGAAATTTAGTTTCATTTTTTATTAACTAAAAATTTAAAATAGAAGAAATTATATTAAAAAATTTTCATAAAATATTTAAAACTCATGTCCAATTTATTTCAATATTGTTTAATCTGACATGTCTTCAACTTGTCTGATACGTACGCGTTCGATATGTGTCATACGCTACGTACCTCTTTGAGGAGAAGTGTCGGTGCATTATAGCCTAATAACCATTGTCTGACTTCCATCTCCCAACTATGTCATTCGTTTGTCACTTGATTGCCATCATTTGACCTCCGAACACTATCACTTGATTGCTAGCATCACTCAGTTGCTCTCATTCGACCACCATGTTTTAATTGTAGTTTTGTGACTTCCATTATCTAACCATCATGAACATCATATAATTATTACATTTTCAATATTCTCCCTCATATCTATAAAAATGCAAACTTGTAATCCCATCATCTTTGAGGGGGAGAGCAGTTTTTGGAACGCATCTACACAGTGGATCTTTTCATATGGGTTGGATTTTTTGATTTTCCCCCTTTTTAGATTTTTCACATAAAAATTCTGGTGTATACTTCATTCTTTTTTGTTATCTGTGTTAGATTAGATCTTTGTGAAAAGTTTACATAAAAATTCGATCTCTATTGCTGCTAATTTCTAGCACGTAATAGTTCTTATAAATAGAAATGAAAAAAGTAAGCATTATGAAACCTTCTACCCATAATTAAGTTTGTCTACTAATGGTTTTATCGAGGTTTAATATTGCTCAATTAGGTATTTAGGCATTTTTCATCTGTGAGGTGTGGTATAATTCTCAAGGTGTTTTGAGGATAAGCTTCATAATAAAAAAATGTGTAAAGTTAAATTATTGATACGAAGTAATACATTGGCATCATAACCTATTAATATATTAAAAAAATAGCATATTAACTTTTTTAACATACTAAGCAGTACAATGCTGCATATATATCAAGTGACAAATTACATCAGCAGCGAAGTATCAAGTAATAAATTGTGTAAAATAGAAGTGTTATTGAAACATCAAGTGACTTAACATATTAAAGTAAGGAGTATGGATTATAGCATAACAATTCAAAATATAACAATTAGAAATAAGTTTAACAGAATAAGTTTATCTCTATTACTCATATTGTCCAACATCCAACCAAGAATATAATAAGTAATTAATCAAAAGTCTTCATCACACTCATCAATCTTGGTTTCTTCATTATAATCATCATCATAATGAATAACTTTCTTTGATACCTCATCTTTAGTTGTGTCCAAGTTCTCTCATTCTTTCTCTTTAATTCAATTATCTTCCTCTTCCTTTATCAAGAATAATCAAAAGAAATAAAAAATGTTTATTAAAATTTAAAACAATATCATATGTCAAAATTTTTATAGATATATTTTCTTTTTATTTATTGCTAGCTTGTATTTGATATATTTGACCTATTTATTTCCCCATAAAAAAAATGAACGTTTAGATTTTGTTGCAAATCAGATGGTGTGAGTCCTTTATCATCATCCACGACTTATTCATCATCTGATGGAATATACTCACAAAATAAGGGATCCTTTCCATCATTTGAACTTCTTTTCTTCATTTTTTTTTCTTTCATTCTCTTTTTGTATAAGATATATATCAAAGAGTCAATTCTTGAGGTTGTTAGACGATTTTTGATTTTTTCTTGTGAACTTGATTATATTTAATCCAATTTTGCTCACATCCAGGTAATGAACATGTAAATCTTATTATCTTAATAATAAAAGGCTATAGCTCTAAAATGTCATCACCAAATTGGATCCACCATTGAGTAAAATTTCAAAGAAAAATATGCAGTTAGAGTTGAGAGAGTCCTTTATTTCAATCAATAAATATTAAACATTACTTAGAGCATATTTTTTAACTGTATCTTTGTCTTTTTGTAGTCCAAAGAAATCTTTCTTATTCTTGAATAGTACAGAATGCATATAAGCATTCACCCTCTTAGTTGAGTCAGCAATCAACCTATTCATAAGATGGTATAGTCCTAATTTGATCTCAAGATTCGTCGACTTATTCTCAGCATATTGGAATTGACAATTACGATGATGTCCAACAATTTGTAAATGGTGGAGTTGAAGCTCCCACTTTTCATTAATGATTTCCCAAATCTACTTATACCTGGACATATCTCCTTATAAGTTATGGACTATCAAGTCTTTAGTATCGTCCATTCTCCATTACATTATAAATGAATCCTATAGCTAGCTTTTTCTTTACATCCTTCGTCCTCAGAACTTGAATCAATGGTTTTCTTGTTGTTCATATGTAACATTTAGCCAAAATCTTTTAGTTTGAATACGTTTCCTAATTTCTTTGCCCTCAGCTTTATTTGCCTAAGCATAGTTAAGCCATACTACGGACATGAACATAGCCTCAAAAGATTGCCTAGCTTTCAACCTGCTTTGTAGAGTCAAACAGACCATAATTAATTGAGTTGTGACAGGTCGTATAAGTTCTTTTTTATGAAATTTCTTCATCAAAGCATAAACCTAAGAATAATTGTAGATGACTTTGCTTATTCTCTTTGCTTTGGTCGAGACTTTTTTGTGCTATGATAAATCTCCAAGTTTTTTTTTAAAAAAAATCAAATCTATGCGGGAGGCACAATGTGCCCTAGACAAATGTTTTCTCTCCATCAAACTATTCCTAGTTGCCCTATAAGCACGAGCATTATATGTCACAACTTGTATCACCCAATAGTCTTCAATCTCATCTATCACTCTGTTAAGCAGTCCAAAAATATACTCTACATCTTTGGCATGATCAGATGCTTCAATAGATTTTAAGAAAGTAGTGTTCAATTATCAGATCAACCATTAGACATGATTCATTCCAATCTTACTCCAAGTCCTTCTAATTTCTTCAATTTCTTTTTAGTATTGTTCAATTCCTCCTTCAATACCCAAGTTCTCAAATCATTCATGGACAACAGTTTCAGACCTCAACCATAAGCATCTGCAAAAAGAATAAGTGGAGTTTGCCACATTAAATAAAATGTTAAACTTTCCAATATCCATGTAAACACGCCTTCCTGCCTCTCCAGCATTCTCAGGAGATATCCTCCGAGTTATCCTCTTACCATGATGCTTGTTATCCTCCAAATTGATCCATGGGCCCTCTTGCACTTTTATTTGACATTAGTGGAAATAAAAAGAGGGATTTTTTCAGCTATGCTTACTTTCATAACAAGATTCCATATTAATTCCATCACCAAATTTTCTGTGTCAAATGCTTTGATATAGTCATCTTGTTCATATATATGCGGATCTCTTTTTTCACTTCTTTAGGAACTTTGGCACATAGTTTAACATTTTTGTGCAAGATAAAAAGGTGCTCTTTCTAACACACCCACTTTAATAACTTTTTCACGGTAGTTGCAATTTGGATAAATATATTTTTGCTCATTCCTTTCTAATTTCAACTTCCACATTGTCTCCATTTTGGCTCTTTTCTATGTTCCATTGCTCTTTTATACTTATCTCTTATCATTTTAGAAAAATCCTAACAAAGTTTTAATTTTAAAAAACATTTGAACTAGCAAATAATTACAAAGAAAATCCTAAATAAACTATACAACAACAACATCAAGCCTTTATCCAACTATGTGGGGTCGACTACATGAATCCTTTTTCTCCATTGTGTCTTGTGAGTTAAATTCTCATTTAAATCTAACAAAGAAAGGTCATTTCTAATATTTTCTAACAAAAATTTTTAGGTTTATCTCTACCCTTTTAAAAATAAGTCAGATATAATACATCTACTTTACTAATCGGGTCATCGGAAGGACACCATTTTATGCGACCAAACCATCTAAGGAGACTCTCTAATCTTATCTTCAATTGGAGCTACTCCAAACTTTTCATGAATATGCTCAATTCGTATTCTGTCTCTAAGAGTAAAGCCACTCATCCACCCGAGCATCCTCATCTCTACCCACTTAACTTAATATTATACTTCTTTTTAAATGGCCAATAGTCTGCACCATAAATCATTGCAGGTCTAACCACCATCTTATGGTATTTTCCCTTAAGTTTGAGGGGGACTAATAATGTCCCCATTTATTTCACCATCACTCTGAACAATAAATCCAAGATATCAAAAGCGTGTACTCTTATTAATGACTTGATCACCCAAAGTCACAATCTCCCCATTAAATCTATTATTACTAAAAGTATACTCCATATATTCAGTTTTGGATCTACTCAAACGAAAGCCTTTAGACTCTAAGGTTGACCTCTATAATTCAAGTTTACCTTCAACTCCCTCTCTAGTCTTATCAACAAGAATAATATCATGAACAAAAAGCATATGCCAGGGTACAACCTCTTGCAAATATCTAATGAGAACATACATGACTAAAGCAAAAAGTCACGATCCCCAAACTAAATCCATGACTCTTAACAACTCTTGCATACATATCCTTAGTGACTTGAATATAAGCATTATTAACCTCTTTTTCTTCTAGAACTCGCCATAGAACTTCTCTTGGAACTTTATCATATGATTTCTCTAAATCAATCAATATCATATGTCGATCATTTTTATTCTCTCTATACTTCTCCGTCAAATCTCTCAATAAATCTATAACTTCCATAGTAGAGACCTACCTGGCATGAATCCAAATTGATTTTGAGAAACATTAGTATCACGCCGCAACCTATGCTCCATTAAAATATGACACATTAACATAATTCCTCTATAATTCACACAATCTTGTGCATTTTCTTTATTCTTAAAAATATGGATCAACACACTCATTCTCCACTCATCTGACATCTTTTTAGTCTTCAAAATAATATTAAAAAGTTTAGTAAGTCAAGAAATTCCTTCATCTCATAAGAATTTTCACACCTTTATTGGAATATCAATAGGTCCAACAACTTTTCCTCACATTATTTTTTTTAAAGTCTCTCTAATTTTTGTTTTACTAATACACCAAGAAAAAAAAAATATTTTCATTTAGGGTGCTAGGGTCACTAAAGTCAAACCCATTCTTATAATCTTCATTGAAAAGTTTAGAAAAATATCTCATCCACCTTTATTGAATATCCTCTTCTAATAAAATCAGTTTTCCAATCTTCATCCTTAATACTCTTCACTTGAATTAAATCCTCACTACTCTTATTTCTTTATTTGGCTAACTTATACATATATCTTTCATCCACCTTAGTATCAAATCTATTATATAAATCATTGAAAGCTAAAATCTTTGCATCACATATTGCTTTCTTAGATTTCTTACGGGCCTCTTTATATATTTTTCAATTATCAGAATTTTTATATCTATACTAGTTTTCATAACAAATATTCTTAATTTTTTTTCTTGCACATTTTGATTCCACCACCAAATATTTTTACTATTAGGAGCTTTTCTTTTTTATTCTCCATGCACATCTTTTGTAACATAATGTCATTAACTATTTTTTCCCACATAACATTAGCTTTTTCATGCACAGATAAAATATTAAGATCTAGTATCTTTCTCTTAAAAAAATTTTTGTTAATATTTTTTAAAAGTCCATTTACATTATTTTTTATTTTCTTCCTCTTCATCTTAAAGTCCAAAACTAATAAGTTATGTTGGTTACAGAAAATTTCGCTCGGAATAACTTTACAATCATTAAAATATAAATGATCTATTTTTCTTATAAGAAAATAATCAATCTAAATTTTACTATATCCATTCTTATAAGTGATGAGATGCTTATTTGTTTTCTTAAATAATGTATTAGGAATTACAAAATCATAAGTTAAAGATAAATCTAATATGGTCTTACCACCTTCATTATTCTCTCCAAACCCATAGCCACCATGAATACTTTTAAAATCTTCTACAACTTTATCAATATGTCCATTTAAGTCTCCAATAAAAAAATTTTCTTCAAGAGAAGATATCTTTTGTATTAATTATCCTAGGTCATTCCAAAATTTTAATTTTGAACATATATTCAAATCTACTTGAGGAACATAAGCACTTATAATATTAATAATTTTAGCATCAATAACAATATTTAAAAATATAATTCTATTTCCAATTCTATTAATTTTTACAAAATTATCATTTAAACTTTCATATATAATCATATCTACATTTCTAGTACGACTCTTACCATAATACCATAGTGTAAATCATAAACTATCAATCTTCTTAATCTTCTCTCCAATCCATTTAGGTTCCTGAATGTATAGAATATTTATCTTCCTATGAATCATAATATCTATAAACAAATTAAAAATTTTGGGTTTAAGAAAAAAAAAAAATTCTAAGATTACCGGTTGTAAGAGATGTTGTGAAGAAGAGATAAGACCATTAACCCTTGTTTAATAAGAAGGCTTGACAAGGAGGAAGGAGGTGGTGGTGAGGAAGGGGGCAGTTGGTTGGAATGTGCAAGCCAAGGTGGTAGGATCATAGGAGCTTAGGATGTGAAACTGTGAGACCGAGAGATAGAGATGGCATGATGGGTTAATAAGAAAATGTTTTTTTATAAAATATCTAAGCCCTAAATATTTTGAGGCTCACACCTCACGAAGATTGAGGTGAGGTGCATCTCATATTGTGTGAGCCTCACATAAAAAACATTGAGGCGCACTCATAAAGACAAAAAATACTCCATTGCATTGATGCCTTTAAGAAGTTTTTGCATTGCCTCTCCATTTTTCTTTTGAACAGTAACATAACATGAAATTATTCTCATCTCTGTCATTCACTTATTTTGAAGGTATGTCCTATTTGTTCCGGAGGAGTAGGTGTGGATTCTGATTTCTTCAAGATATCCTTTTATTCCAGTTTTCTGGTGGCTCTTGTTATTGTTAAATTATTATGCACAATACTTTCCATTTAATTACGCGTGCACTGTCCTCATGGAATAACTTTTTTCTTTTGTGATTTAGTTCCTTTTAAAAGTTGCCTTGAATTCCTTAATGTGCACTTACTCTCAGCATAAGAGGAGATTGCGAAAAGGTTCATCCGGCTCTCATGGTGCACTTAATTTCTTGAGGAAGGAGGTACGGGATGGGAGCTTACAATCTCTTCTTGGGGGATCTTCAAGATTGATTACTCCTTCACATGCGGCACCTGATCCATTGCTTTCATCATTTATCAGTAATGTGTCTATTGCTGATTCTTCAAGAATAGTAGAGCCTGAACCCTTGGATGAAGGAATAAACAAGATTTCAGAGGAGAAAATGGTAGAAAGGTATGGAAAAGTTTATGTTTTTCTTTGTAATTTTGTTCTTTTGTCATTATAATATGGAAATTTCTGATGATACAAGTAGAAATATTTGTTTAAGCTTTATTTTTTCTTTTATTCAACATTTAATAAGCTGTCGGTAAAGATTTCTTATTAACATGCAACTTGATTCACACATGTCAATCGGAATGAAGCTTTATCATTCTCCTAAAAATTGGCATGACACTATGAACATGGAGGTCTTCATCATCGTTAGTTGCCTTTTCTTGACTAGTTAGGATTTTTTTTGTAACTCATCATTCTTCATTTATTTTTGTTTTAGTACCTTAGAGTCTAAAGGTTTTCGCTTGAGTAGATCTAAAACGGAATATATGGAGTGTAATTTTAGTAGTAATAGACCTAGTGAGGGGATTGTGACTTTGGGCGATCAAGTCATTAATAAGAGTACACGTTTTAGATATCTTGGATCTATTGTTCAGAGTGATGGTGAAATAGATGGGGATATTATCAGCAGAATTCAAGTTAGATGGTTGAAGTGGAGGAATGCATCGGGCTTGTTATGTGATAGAAATGTACCCCTCAAACTTAAGGGAAAATTCTATAAGATGGTAGTGAGGCTTGCAATGCTTTATGGTGCCGAATGTTGGCCATTAAAAGAGAAGCATAATACTAAGTTAAGTGTGGCAGAGATGAGGATGCTCAGGTGGATGAGTGGCTTTACCCTTAGAGATAGGATACGAAATGAGCATATACGTGAAAAGGTTGGAGTAGCTCCAGTAGAAGATAAGATTAGAGAGAGTCGCCTTAGATGGTTTGGTCACATAAAACGGCGGCCTTGCGATGACCCGGTTAGGAGAGTAGAGGTATTAGATTTGACTTATGTTAAGAAAGGTAGGGGTAGACCTAAAAAGACTTGGTTAGAAAATATTAGGAATGACCTTTCTTTATTAGATTTAAACGAGAATTTGAATTTTAATAGGACACAATGGAGAAAAAGGATTCATGTAGCCGACCCCACGTAGTGGGATAAAGGCTTGATGTTGTTGTTGTTGTTGTATGTTTTTTCTACTCCATTTTTTTTCTTCTTGAAGTTTCCATGTTAATTTCATTTACCTATATTTTCCGTGCATCTTTTACCCTCCATTATGCATGTCCGAACTACTTAGGCCTATATTCCATTACTTTATCATCAATAGTGCCACTCCCGTGTGATCACTCTCTTATAATCATTTATATATACCCCTCTATTATTTTGGCATACATCTATCTTAACATTCTCATTTCTACTACGATTGACTTGACTACTTATTAATTCTTTTGGGCCCGACTTTTATATTCATAAAATATAGCTTGTTTAATTATAATCTATAACATTTACCTTTTCATCCCAATAATGTTGGCATTGAGTTGAGTTCAACGGAGCAAGCCTCACAGTCGAGTTTGATCAAACAAGCCCTCACTCGTTCGATTCGAGTTAAAAGTGAGCAATTTCGAGTTGACTTGAGTCTCTTTATTTAAATAAAACAAAATTTAAAATTGTATTGAATATTGAATATATTTATATGCTTATATTAATATGTTTACTCAATATTAATTACATATGTCATTAATGTGCATGTATTTTCTCAAACTGAATCGAGCAAGCCATCATTGGGTATAGCAAATTGATTTTGATTTGAAGTTGACTAAAATTCCAGCGATTTTCAGACGAGTTTTAAGTTTTGAACAAATTATTAGTATTACATCTCCAATATATTATCACAGCTTACCCTTTGAGACACCTTTTTTATTTTTCAGGCAAACTTTAACTTTCGGGCTTGTATCCTCATCCTTTGCATATTATCTCCATGATATTTGAACACTTATGCAGAGTTATTATTTGATTTTCATTGATTGATTGATAATTATTAATATCGCATTCACTAAATTTGTTATCGGATGCTTATATTTTTCCAACTATTCTTATGGCTGCTATGTTTTCAAATATCTCCTCATTGCAAGAAAATTTTATTAATTAACTTATATAATGGCAAATGACATAAACCAAGAAACTTAACTTGAATACACTTCATAAGTATCTTAGCAATCAATAAAAAAGATATAGATTTTAGAATGTTCTTTCATATAATTCTTTTGCTGTTGTAAAATTTTTAGTCATATCTAACTTTTTAATTGTGAATTTTTCATTATACATATCTTTAGTAATCTAAAATATTTGGCAAATTTTTTTTCTTAAATTGCATTGAATTTGTTATTATGGTTATTGATCACAAACTTTGAAGATCAATAAAAATCACATAAAGAGTCTTTTTTTCATTTATACTTTTTCATTAAAAGATTTTTCATATAGGACTCCTTCCATTCAGTGAATTAAATCAAAATAAATAGTTGAACCCCATGTGATTTTTTCAAGTCTGCGTTCACTAATAAGTAATGCAATCCTAAACATCTCGTGTTTAAATAATTTTATTTGAAAATATTTTTGTTAATAAAACTTAGACATTATCTCTCATAATTCTCTAGTTCTCAAGAAGCATCTCATGTGAACCCATGATGCATTAGTATTACATTTGAACATCTTATAGAGCTAGCATAATTTTACTTTTTGGATCAAATTATCTCAATAATTTACTTCATTATTATGTACATTATGCTCTTTTAAAAATTTTTAATTAATTTTTTTAATAACTTCTCAAAATAATATTTTCAGTTTTTGTTTTTATTTCAAATGAGGGTCTATTCAGTATATTTGTATTCATTGATTGTTAGACGAGTATTTGTTAATAACTGTTCATTTCCTTATTCAAACAGTTGCCAATAAGAAGATATGCTATTTAGTAGTTTAAAGTTAATTTTAATTACAAATAAGCTGAAGTTTTTATGGTTTAATGTCATGGAATGGTTTTTGGAATGAACATTGACCTACTTCAGAAGGAGTTTAGCTATAGTAAGGTGACTATTATTTTGGTCCGTTTGGTTTATTCTTGCTTAAGCATGAATTTGGAGTAAACTTTGGCCATGTTGAGGGGTTTCTTAGACATTTGATATTGACCTAATACCATGAAAATTAGGCTTAACCTAATTACTCTATCTGAATAGAAAGGGCCTTAAGCTTAATTAGATTGTTTATCTGATTTGTAGCCATGTTAAATTTATTTCTTTGACTATGAATATGTTGCACGGTGATCAAAATGGTTTGGTTTTGATCACTTCAATCTTGATCCACCCACTTAGTTAATCTAGATTAACCGAGCTTATAGATTTGCTCAACGTTTTCAAATCAAAATTATTATAAGTTTACTTGAACTAGTTTGATTTGGGTTTTTATGCAACCTACATGTGATAGGACCGCTTTAATTTGCAAGAGGTTGGAGATCGGTGGAAACGGGTTGTACCAGTCCAGTATTGGGCTAATATTTAAAATGGTGCTGGTCAGGTATATCTATTCTAATTGAATTTAGACCCAAACCCCATATTTATCATTTTCCTTGTTCAACCCCCAAGTGTAAGGCTTTGTAGTTGGGTTATAAGAGCAAAAACAGAAGAAAGGCAGCTGGTAATTTGTCCTGAGTAGGTGTGGGGCAAACTAAAGATTGTGAATGACTTGACAGGCAACATGGAGAAGAATGGTAGAGCATGGAGCAGTCGATTCCGATTTCCAAGGTCAGCATGGAGAAGAATGGTAGAGCATGGGGCAATAGATCCTAAGGTGAAATAACGGATGGATCTAACAATAGATTGTGTTGTAGATTCCAATGACGTTGCTATGCCATGAATAAATTGATATTGTGGATTGATACTAGAGTAGATTGTGATGCAGGCTCCAATGGCATTACTATGCCATGAATAAAATGGAATTGCGACCTTGAGATATTAGCGTCAAATGAAGTTGGAATTCTATTTGTTTGTAGGAGATTCAAGGTCTAGAGGAAACAGTGTAGCAATGTTAGTTGGAGGAACAGGCAATGGTGATTAATGATGGCATTGCTATGTATGGAGGCTTTAGAAGCGTTCAAGAGCAGCCCAGACCAATGGTAACAAGTGTAGGAATGTCAAAAGGAAGAACAAGTAGTGGTAAGCAAGCACAAAAGAAATGTTGTCCATTGTAGGTAGCATAGTTATGTAGTACAAGATTACAACTCCAATCAAGAACATAATGGAGCATGTGAATACGCTAGAGATTTGGGATTTCACATCCTTATTTGAATGGATGGTCACCTCCAAGAGCAAATTATGATGAATGGGGTACCAATATGAAGGACCAACCAACAATTATGAAAGTCTATCAAAGAAGAAGAAGAATTTCAAAATAGTCAAGATTGGCAACATTAAAAGTGGTCTACCAATGTGTAATTAGCACCAATATGTAATTAGCATTATTTTATTTTTATTCTTTTTGTTGAAGTAGATCGGGTTTATCTCAGTTATTTTAAATGCAGGTGTTAGGTAGATCATGTCTATCTTGTAAATTTGGTCTACCAAAGTAGTATAAATAGCCTCTATTTTAATCAAAATGGTTTGAATTATTATTTTTGGTTTCCTCTCCTTTCCCTCACTTCTATTTTCTTTTGGGAGTTTATACTTACTCTAAAGGTGCCTCACTTCTTGGCCTCCAAGAAGCATAACAACCCAAGATCACCAACACTTCATATGATGTTTTATTCCAATGATAATTGTAATTTTAAATTTCAAAAGTTAATTGAAAGTTTGCTAGAAGTTCATTGAAAGGTGGTTAAAAGGTAGTTGATAGTTAATTGAGAGTTGGGAATTTGGTTGGGAGGTAGTTGTGAGGGGGTTTGGTTGGTGAACATTATCCAAGAAGCATTCATGTGGTGGACCCCTTCTTCAAATTCAAAATTCAAATGGTTGTATAAATCAAGACTTGGTTCAATGCTTTTCCTACAAGTCCATCTATCCATTTCAAAGATCATGAAATTCAAAATTCAAGAATGTGGCCAGTCCCTCCACTTTCTCCTTATAGTTGAACTTTATGTTTTTTTTTTCGTTTAAATATCATAATGTTCTCTCATTGAGGTATTTGTTAATGATTAAAGGATTTTTTTTATGAGCAATATACTTGATGAAACTTGATGGCTGATCCATCCCTTAAATAATCCTAATCCTAGCTGACAATTTTAACACCTCAGCAACCCTAAATATCTCATTCCACAAGACTGAAGGTGTCACGATCCCGCCCGGCTAGCCCGAAATAACGGGGCGGAAACAATCGGTCGTACGGAAAACACATGTAAACCATAATCAATTTCATTTAATTTTTATAATGGAACATGAATATTCTCAATACATAAGTAAGAAAGAGCCATTAAAAACATCAATACCAAAGTTGTCCAAATTTGTTTCTTCTCACACAACTGCTAAAAACATCAACATCAACAGAAAACATAAGAACCTTTCTTCCTGAGGTCCTCTACGACGGTAGGTATACTGTCGTCTCGTAGCCATCACTTATTAATAATTTCTCCTGAAAAATATTTCCAATAATAGGATGAATCAACGCTCAGCAGATGAAAAACATTTATCTTAAATTCATGAAATATTTTTCTTTTCTTTCTTAAACATGTCATTAAGCATCAAAATGAAACAAGAATGGATCATAATAAACATTTATTGGTATGATTTCATAAAACATTTCATAATCATTGTTTAAAATATTTACTTAAATCATTCATTCTTCCTTTTTCATAAACTTTCATTTTCCTTAAATCTTTTCATTAAATGCATAAATTTTATAATCATAATATGATAAACACCTGTCCCGGAAGTACTAGAGTTTTGTACTGATCAGGTACACAGTCTTTTGATCATTTCTTTTACCATTTGGCTCCGAAGAACCCTATTACCATTTGACTCCATAGAACCCCATTACCATTTTGGCACTTCCGAATCAACATACACATGCACTTTATAATACTTATATTCATGAAGGGATTAGAAACTATTCAATGCATCATATGATCTTAAATGTTTTTCGGGTAAAGAAAACTTTGTATCTCTTATGCATGAAGTTGTTTAATTTACTTTAACATTCTAAGTAACGTGCCATAATTATGTATAAATAATAAAAGCAAAGCTAAAGCAATAAATAAGAAAATATAAACATTAACTTGAAACATTTTTGAAAGTGCAATAAAACTTAATTAAATTTCATAAACTTAATTTAAATGTAATCACCTACCTTGCAAGTAGCTAACAACTACCACAACGCTGCACGACGTTGTTTAACCACTTGTCGTCTCCTTAATTCACACCTAAAGATAATTATAACTGAACTAAGCATACATCACAATTATTTTCAATAATTAAAATAATTAATTTTTTTATTTTCGAAATTATTAAAAATCCAAATTTTAGGAAATCCTAAATCTTCAATTTCGCTCAAATCTTTATCTCAAAATTATCCCTAAACATAATTAATAATTTGGTTAACCATTTTCGGATTAAAATTAATTAAGAAATTATTAAAAATGAATTCATTAAAAACTCAAAATTTTGTTTTAAAAACCTTCCTAATGCCTTTAGAGTTTAGAAACAATTTTCGTAAAAGCACTTTATAGAAATTAATTTTTTTGTAAAAATCCTAACTTTCCAATTTCCAAAAAATCCTCCAAAAACTTCATTTCTATCATTAAAACATTCTCCTAAATCCTTTCTATTGATTTCGTAAAGAGAAATTTGGAAGAGAACGAAATTTTGGAAAAACCCTAGAACTTTCATCTCTAAAAATCCTGAGATTGAGAAGAGGAAATAAGTTTCTAAGACATACCTTCTTTTTCCCTTGACCTCCTCTTCGATTTCCCTAAATTTTCTCACCGGAAAATCGCCTCCGGAATCGTGCCCGTCGCCCCTTGCCCGACGCCTCATGGTCCGTCCCTTTCGTTTTTCCGCTCAAATCGTGCGAATGGGGAGGGAGGAGGGTTCGGTTGGTATAAATTAGAGAAAGGGTTTTGCAAATTGACTCATATGCCCTCACTTAAACAAATCTGGCCTTCTATTCGCTTAGGGGTAAAATTGGTATTTAGAGACTTCGATAAATTTTAATTTCTAAAATAAGCAAAATTAGGTATAGATTTTATATATCAAAACAATCAGAATTTTGAGTAGGAATTTATAAAATTATTTTCGTCAAATTCCGTAAATCTTAAATTTTCACTTAAGTCTCATCGTGACGCATCGAAAGCGTGCGACAATCTACGATCTTCTTTTTCGGGTTTTACAGAAGGTTGTCCACCTTCAGCTCCCATCCCTCCACATCAAAATTCCTAGTCTTTCCTTTTTGGGTTTGGTTTTTTCATCATAAATCCTAGATTCCTCCAAGTCCTATTAGCATCTTCCCTTTTCCCTCGAAGGCCCACAATCCTCTTGGATGCTTCAACACCTCTCGGCTACACCAAAACAAGTTAAATCATACACTCTCCATTGTCCAAAGTCCATAAATAAATCCCCTCTTCACCATACCTCTGAGCCTCCACCATAGCCTTCATAGCCAACCAAAATATCATTACCACTACCAACCATCAACAACATAAGGGTACCTGCTACACTGAAAGATCTTGCCATCACACCCCAAGTACATAATGGCTGCAAGGCTCCTAGTGCATGTGCCCTTTGTTAAGAATCATAGGTTTTGTTTAATAAAAAAAAAAAAGGTTTCGTTTAATATGCCTGTTGTCGTTCAAAAAATTAAGTGAGAAGCAGTGCTGCTGCTGAAGTTGTGTTGAACTATTGCTTCTATTTGGGCAGGCTTGCAGTCAAGCTCTATTTTCTTAACTCAGAATTTTACATATTTTGTTATAATATTTTGTGTTGTGGAAGTTCCAATTCTGTAGAAGATAAGATTAGAGAAAGTCGCCTTAGATGGTTTGGTCACATAAAACGGCGGCCTTGCGATGACCCGGTTAGGAGAGTAGAGGTATTAGATTTGACTTATGTTAAGAAAGGTAGGGGTAGACCTAAAAAGACTTAGTTAGAAAATATTAGGAATGACCTTTCTTTATTAGATTTAAACGAGATTTTGACTTTTAATAGGACACAATGGAGAAAAAGGATTCATGTAGCCGACCTCACGTAGTGGGATAAAGGCTTGATGTTGTTTGTTGTTGTTGTTGTTGGAAGTTCCAATCCTGCCCGAAAGCAACTCGAATGTGATAGAAAAATTATTCATACGACATTTATTGAAATGTTTATTTTGCCATTATATGAACAATTTTCACTATTTATCAATTATCATAATTATCATCCAATATGAAGGATAATTTGCATTTTAACAAGTTGTTTTGATGAAATTAAGAGGCAACTTCTAACTTGTTCTTCCATTAAAAGAAAAATTTCTCCTTCGATTTATTGCATGATAGCTTACTTTTAATCGCACCACTTTATCTGACCTTCAAAAAGCTGGAAGTTCAAGCTTGCCAGCTAAAAATGCCTAGCGAGAGATAGGCTTGATAAGGATTGTAAGGCATGTTGGATGGTGCATGGAGAGTACTTTGTAGGTATAGTGTCATGGGCGGGAACTGGAGATAGATCTCACAGGGAAGAGTGATGGCACTATGACTTACAGGTGAAATGTTGTGATACAGCTGGCAGCAATAATTCAGCTGCCATGTGGGGCCCAACGCCTCTTTTATCACCTATAGGAGAAGAGGCTTTGGGAGGAAACTCTTTGGAAAAGGAGGGGACTCTTTGAGAAAGATGTAAGGGGCATTTATTAGATATCAAAGGCATTTATTAGGAGGGATTTGAGCTATTTAAGGGAGGAGATTATGGCGGGTCGGGATTTTTATGTTATGTTTTGAATTCTTGCAACAGGTTTTGTGTGGTTTTGGGTTCCTAGTAGTTGCTAGAAATTGTGGGAGAGACGATTCACCTCTCGAACAGTGAATCAACTTGTATCTTGTCTTGCTTTACTTGGAAATTAGCAAAAATAGCTCTCTTTGTGTTATTTCTTGATCTATTTGGAGTAGGTTGCTATTTTTTTATATTGTTGTGTGCTGTTTTGATCATCAAGTCCTATCAAATTGGTATCAGAGCAAGATTCAGGACCTATGGCGCTGAAGAAAGTGGATGCTTTGGAAGATAAACTAGAAGGAGAAGTTAGTCAATTCAAATTTGAAGTTGAGGAAAGGATTTCATCTATGGAAGGAAGGTTTTGTAACCTAGAGGACATGATGAAGAAAATATTGGAGCTTCACATCCAACCGGCAACATCAGAGGCGAGGGGACCGGCGGGTGGCCAAGGAAGCGGGGGAAACCCCAATATCGGCACAATAAGTGATGATCTAGAGGTATAAATCTTGGACGATAGGGAAAATATGCCAGCTCTTGAACATATAATCAGGAGGGAAATGGGTGAAGGATATAGTATGAGGAAAAATGGGGAGGAAGAAATAAATAGGGCTGATTTTGAGGAAGATGATTTCTATGAAAGGAGGAGAAGTTGGAGAGAACAATGGAGAGATCACAACAATCGCTATATGGGAGTAGGAGGTGGAAGAGGAAGTTGGAGCGGAGGTGATCCGAGAGTAAGAAAATTGAAGATGCCTGTTTTTGAAGCGGAAGATGGTCATGGATGGATCTATAGTGTGGAGAGATACTTTGCAGTGAATGGGCTGATGGAGGAAGAGAGACTTACGGCGGTGGCTTTATGCTTTGAGGGGGAGGCCTTGTCTTGGTATCAGTGGAGAGACATGAGAGAACCAATTCGAATGTGGAGGGAGTTCAAAGATGACTTATTAGAATGTTTCCGAACTAGTCGGGAAGGAGACTTTTACGAGCAGTTCTTTGCTCTTGTTCACGAAGGGACAGTGATGGATTATCGGAACAGGTTTGAATATCTTTCTAGCCGATTGGGGAGGCTTTCTGAGACAGTATTGGAGGAGAATTTCCTGAAGTGACTCAAGCCAAAAATTAGGTCCGCTGTTCGGTTATTGAGGTCAAGAGGGTTGGGGGAGGCCATGGAGCTAGCCCAGTTGATGGAGGGCAAAAACTCACTTGAGAAAGCAGCAAAGGCAACAATTTGGGAGCTTCATACCGGACGATGACTACTTTTTTGGCACCAAAGGTACAACCTATGCCCATTCAAAGAGAAGTACCCAAGGATAGGGGATTAGGAACACGATAAGGGGGAAATTTCAAGCGGCTGATTGAGACAAGTTTAAGAGAAGCAGGGTAAGGGATTGTGTTTCCGTTGTGATGAGAAATTTATGCCGGGCCACTGCTACAAGGATCGTTCGCTGCAGGTACTTACAGTCTATAATGAGGAGGAGAGTCTTGAGGAGGAGGTGATTGATGAGGGGCATTTGCACCTAGATGTGGCAGAGGTCTCCCTAAACTCAGTGGTGGGGTTTACCTCAAATCACAAAATGAAGGTGATGGGAGAGATAGGAGGAGAATCAGTGATAGTTCTGGCAGACAGTGGGGCAACCCACAACTTCATCTCCAACCAGGTGGTGTACCGATTGAGGCTAAAGCTAGTTGACACTGTTTGTTTTGGGATGATGATGGGAACAAGGAAGATGGAGAAGAGTAAAGGCATCTGCCTAGGGTTGATGGTGACAATGTAGGAGATCCAAGTGAAGGAGGATTTTCTACCATCGGAGTTAGGGAGCACAGATGTAATTTTGGGCATGAAGTGGTTACAAACATATGGGGAAACTAAGGTGGACTGAAAAGCATTAATTATGGAATTCATGGTGAGAGGAAGGAAGGTGAGAATCAGAGGGGATCCTAGTCTGTCCAAAACTAAGGTTTCTCTCAAGACCTTAGTGAGGGCAATCCAGGGAGCAGTGATGGGATTCTTGGTGGAGCTCCAGAGCCTCGAGGAAGGAGAAAGTATGAGGAAAGAGGAGGAGGTTCTAGAGATAATCCAACCACTCCTACAATAATTAGTGAGGTGTTCTAGCTGCCTCAAGGCCTACCTCCCCCAAGGGAGTATGAGAATGCCATCATCCTGAAGGAGGGAGTATCCCCTATCAGTGTTCGAACCTATCGGTACCCACAAGTTCATAAAGATGAAATTGAGAGACTGATCAAGGAGATGTTGGAGGCCCAGATCATTCGTCCTAGTGTTAGTCCCTTCTCCAGTCTGGTGTTGTTGGTGAAGAAGAAGGATAGTGGTTGGAGATTTTGTGTAGATTACCGGGCTCTGAATAAGGAAACAATGTTGGATAAGTTTTCTATAGTGATCATTGATGAGTTGTTGAATGAATTATATGAAGCGATGATGTTCTATAAGATTGATCTGAAATCGGGATATCATCAGATTATAATGCAGCCCGTTGACATCCAAAAAGCTGCTTTTAGGACTCATGAAGGCCACTACAAGTTCTTATTGATGCCTTTTGGGCTTACCAATGCCCCAGCTATCTTCCAGTCGCTTATGAACAAGTTATTTCAGCCCTACTTCCGCAAGTTTGTATTGGTTTTTTTCGATGATATTTTAGTGTATAATCGGTCTGAGGTAGAGCATGTGAAATACTTGAGGGTAGTGTTAGTGACATTGAAGGAACATCAACTGTATGCCAATTTGAAGAAGTGTTCCTTTGCACAACAAAGGGTGGAGTATTTGGGACATGTAGGATCCAAATCAGGAGTAGCTGCAGATTTTTCTAAGATAGAGGATATGTTGGAGTGGCCCTTACCTAAAACCCTGAAGGAGTTGAGAGGGTTCTTGGGACTCACAGGATACTACAGAAAGTTTGTGAGGGATACAGTTCTATAGCATGGCCATTGACAGAGAAATTGAAGGATAGTTTCAAATGGGGGGTGGTAGCCACCCAGAAATTTGTGCAGCTGAAGAAAGCCATGATAAGTGTCCTTGTGTTAGCACTATCAAATTTCAGCCAACCGTTTGTAGTGGAGACTGATGCATCATGTTTTGGGTTAGGAGCAGTTCTTATGCAGAGTTAGAGACCCATAGCTTATTTCAGCCATGTTTTGACCGCTAGGGCCAAGCTAAAATCAGTGTATGAAAGAGAGTTGATGGCGATAGTGTTGGCAATACAGAAGTGGCGACTTTATCTATTAGAAGACACTTCATAGTCAGGACCAACCAAAGAAGTTTGAAGTTTCTGTTAGAGCAAAGGATGGTGATAGAGGAGCATCAGCGGTGGCTTTCCAAGTTGTTGGGTTATGACTTTGAGATTTAGTACAAGCTCGGGTTAGAAAATAAAGCAGTAGATGCTCTCTCCAAGCGTAGTGAAGACCCTTAAGTTATGGCTTTATCTATTCCCGTGGTGGTGGATTGGGAGGCTTTGAAGCATGAGTGCGAGCAGGATGAGGAGTTGAGTAAGATCAGAGGGGACTTGCTATATGACAAGGATAGCCATCCTGGTTATTCTTTGATGGGTCTGAAGCTGCTATATTAGGGATGGTTTGTGCTTTCGAGGAAATCGCCACACTTTCCTTATTTGTTGCAGGAGTTTCATGGTACAACTATTGGGGGGCATTCAAGAGTTCAAAAGACATAACATAGACTGGAAACAAAGCTATACTGGGTGGGCATACAGAAGGATGTAGAGGAGTTGGTGGCCAGTTGTGATGTGTGTCAGAGTCACAAATAACTAGCTATGGCTCCAGGTGGTCTTCTACAACCATTAGCATTACTCGAGAAGGCGTGGGAAGAGGTGACTTGGACTTCATTGAGGGACTTTACTGTGATTCTAGTGGTGGTGGATAGATTGAGCAAATATACTCATTTCGTTCCCTTACGCCACCCTTACACTGCGGTGTCGATGGTAGCCACATTCATTAGAGAGGTGGTTCGTTTGCATGGCATACCCGAGTCCATTGTGTCCGATTGGGATAATGTCTTTTTGAGCCACTTCTGGAGGGGGTTATTCAAGATGCAGGGGACTATCCTGAAGAGGAGTACAACTTATCACCCCTAGACAGATGGTCAGATGGAGGTGGTAAATCTCTTATCTTCGTTGCTTTGTATCAGATACACCAAAGATGTGGGCTAAATGGTTAGCCTGGGTGGAATATTCGTATAAGTATAACACTTCATATCATACAGCGGCCCAGACAACGCCATTTAAAATTTTATATAGGAGGGATACACCTCATCTGATACATTATGGGCAAGGCAACAAACCAGTGTCATCAGTGGAGCAATACTTGGGAGAAAGAGATCAAATTTTGGCAGAATTGAAGGAACATCTACAGAGAGCACAACAAATCATGAAGAAACAGACGGATGGACATAGGAGGTTGGGGACATGGTTTATTTGAAGATCTAGCCTTACAGACAGAGGACTTTGGCTTGACGAAGGAATGTGAAGCTTCCCTCCCTGCTACTTTGGACCCTACGAGGTAGTGGAGTGCATTGGCTCAGTAGCATGTTGCCTACGATTGTCACCGACCTAAGCCATTCATCCTGTATTTCATGTATCGCAACTGAGACAAGCCATTAGAAACCACATACCCTCGCCCGCACTATCGACCACATTGTTAGAGGATAAGGAGGTGATATTAGAACCATTGGAGGTGAAAAGGGTGCACCAAGGAGATAAGGGGATCAAGGAGGTGCTGATCAAGTGGAAGGATTTACTAGAATATGAGGCAACATGTGAGCCTTATAGTATTATTTAGAAGCAATTTTCCTTTTTTCATCTTGAGGATAAGGTGACTTTTTGGGAGGGGAGTATTGATACAGCTGGCAACAATAATTCAATTGCCCATGTGGGGTCCAACTCCTCTTTTATCACCTATAGGAGAAGAGGCTTTAGGAGGAAACTCTTTGGGAAAGGAGGGGGCTCTTTGGGAAAGATTCAAGGGGCATTTATTAGGGGGGGATTTGAGCTGTTTAATGGAGGAGATTATAGTGGGTTGGGGTTTTTATGTTATGTTTTGAATTCTTGCAGCAATTTTTGTGAGATTTTGGGTTCCTAATAGCTGCTAGGAATTGTGGGAGAGACGATTCACCTCTCGAACAGTGAATCAACTTGTATATTGTCTTGTTTTGTTTGGAAATTAGTAAAAACAGCTCTCTTTGTGTTATTTTTTGATCTATTTGGAGTAAGTTGTTGTTTTTTTTTATTGTTGTGTGCTGTTTTGATCATCAAGTCCTATCGTGTTGTGGCAGTGCTTGCGGAGAGATGGTTGCATGTGGGAGAGAGAATGTGGTAACGAATTGAGTCCGACTAGACATTAGGGCTTAAAATTTATGTCTCTCTCTCTCTCTCTCTCTCTCTCTCTATATATATATATATATATATATATATAAGTATAAGCTTTATGGGAAATTATGACAACTTGCGTAGCAAGAACAGAAAGATCACCATTTTTGTGTTAAGGAAAAGTTTGGCGTGACCTACTATGAGTAGGAGATGGCTTTAGTTGCATGCAATTCTAGCTTTTCAAGATGGAGCCATTTCCAAATGTTGTGTGGGGATGGATTATACCTCATGAAATGAAAAGGCTATTGACAAGGAAAATCTAGATGAGGCCTTGTTGGCCATGAATGCTGTGGAGTAGTGGTTTGTTGAGCACATTTGGAGAATAATAATAATATTGCCAACAATTTGAGTATACTTTTTTTTTTTAGTGTGGCAAAAGGAACCTGGTTAGGAGCTTGTGCAATGTGGCGAGGTGTTCTTACCAATCCTAAATTTTCTCATGCAATATCTTATATATGCCTTTTTGATGTGGTGATTAGACCCATATTCCCCGTAGAATTATCCTACGTTGGGGAGAGGTCGGAAAGCTACTGGAATTGACTAGGACTTATAATACATTACAGTTGATGTAAGGCTTGCAAAATTTAACTAATCTTAATAATAGTTATGTAAATCAAGCACTTAAAAAATATGCAAGCAAGATTAAAAAAATAAAATATCAAATAGGGAACAAGACATACTGGTAACTAAATTGAACTAGCAAGCTCGCCCAAGCATGAGCTGAACCTAAAAAAATTCCAAGAAACCTGCAACTCATGCTCAAATGAAATCTAAAGCTTTGAAATTGGAGAAATAACTCTCCCGTTCCCCTCATATTTATAAGAAGAGGAAAAGCCCTGTGATTTCTCCAACTATAATTAAATAATAATATTGTAATTCGTAAAGTATGACATGGGAAAAACGTGCCCATTCTCGTGCTTGTACTTTTTCCCATATTTGCTCCAATTTTGCATTTGTTGCCACCAAATCCAGAACCCCTTTTTTGCAAGCAAGAAGATCGCCTAAAATTGCAAAATATAAATATTTAAATTGAAGTTTGTGCAGTATTGTCAAGTGCATGAATTTTGCAAGACAATTTTCAAATCCTGATGCGCAACATCTCAAAATTCATACAAGAAATGTGAAGACAACCTAATTAGGATATTTTCAAATCATGTGCATACAACCCAAGACAGTCCTCAAACTCTACTAAAATTTCCTTGAGAAGTGTGCAAATGCCTCTAGTAACCGGATATTGCATACAAGCATTATATGGGTGTATTAAAAATTGTGCAAGGACATTAAAAGTTGTACAAAATAATCTCTCTTGAAAGTGGCAAGTTTGTATGTGCTCCAACTAGCGCAATGAATATATAAGCTTGATGTTCAAGAACACTTTTTGGATTGAAAATTATGAATGTGTTTTTAAATCCCTCGCTCTAAAAAGCATGTTAACACATTCAAGGTATGTGAATTCACCATGCAAATACACTGAAGAGCAACCAACTGCATAGTGCAAACACATTAAAGGCGCATGCCATTTTAAAAAAAATTTATCCCGCATGGGATTTGAAGATCGTGTTAAACACTTAAATTTAACAACCAAGGATGTTGTGTGGGCGAGCTAAAATGAAAAAAATGAATTTTAATGTTTCAAGTCCAATCCTCCTTAGAAGGACTAGAGTTGAGAAGACTTAAATTTAAATGCGAATATATGATTTTGAAATCTCCAATAAAATTTGATTTTAAAGTTCATATTAGGCCTCCTTAAAAGAAATTCAATATTAAAATATAGGCTCTTAGTTTCAACCTATGATGCATCGACACGGCGACACGGACACAGGACACGACAAATTTTAAAAATATAGGACACGGGTATGGCGTGGACAAGGCATAATAATTTTTTAATATAATATATAGAAATTAAGGTGACATTATAGTAAAAATGACAAACTAATCATACATATGAATACATTAAATTAAATTGATATGAAGTGAAATCAAAATATCCCAATAATAAGACAACATGAATACAACAATATACCGGTATGCCGGGGGTCCAAGGGGGCAGGAGGGGTTCGATCTGTAGGGGTTTCCGGGGTCAGCGCCCCCGGAACAAAATTTTATTGTAAGAGTAATTTTGAAGTTCTGCTTGTTTTTAAAGTTCGTAAGTTGTTTGTATGGGAAGATACCAAGTGATACCGAGCATGTACCTAGCAGTACTGAGCATGTACCTAGCGGTACTGAGCATGTACCTAGCAGTACTGAGCGGTATAGAGCATGTAACTAGCGGTACCGAGCATGTACTTAGCGGTACCGAGCATATATTGAGCAGTACCGAGCATGCACTAAGCAGTACCGAGCATGTACCTAGTGAAACTGAGCATGTACCTAGAGATACCTCATTTAATAACCGGACACGCGTGTTCGACACGCGTGTCCGATTTTAATTTAATTTTTTAAATTGCGACATTCCAATGCAGTGTTGGACACGTGTCCATGCCGTGTCCGATGCGTGTCCGTGTTCGACACGTGTCCGACATTGCATACCCTCTTTAAACGAAGTGTCGGTGCATCATAGGTTTCAACACTTATATGATAATCTCTAAAAGTAGTAGTTAAACTCGACCCTCTGCTAACAGGTGAATAAAGTTGACAAAGTTTAAACAACAAAATAAAATTTCCCTCGATGTGGCCGTGTTGAGAGTGAATCTCAACCAAGGGGGCCCTACACCTTTTTAAATGCCTCTAAATCCTATTGCAAATATGAATATTTTAAAGTGATCTCAACGTCATCTCGATGATAGTCATGTTGACAAAAAATTTCAACCGGAAAGGACTACTTATTTCTCAAAAATACTCCAAATTCCAAAATTAATTGATGAGGGGATTAAATTTCAATAAATGTTTGTAAGTAAATAATTTCCAAAATTGTGAGAACATGCAGATAAAACTATCACCTAAGAAAAACTTAAAGCAAAATTCACTTATCTTCCGTAAGCGTTTGTTGGGGGCAATAAATTTTGAAAATAACCTTAGCTCACAAAGAGCAAATGTCGTATCGAGCGTATTGCTAAGATTCATTCTTAAACAATCTTTCGTCGGTATGAACGTGGACATGTCCTCTAATTGATGATTTTGTCACTAAATGGAACCACAAGTAAATAATTGTGACCAAGGTCTTTTGGCCGCTTTGTTTTGCCATAAAATGACGCCATTAAATTACGATCATGACTAAAGTTTATACATTTCCAATAGCTCAAAACTTTTGAGTAATGAATTATAGGGTATACTTGATAGGACACAAAGTCATCTATTAGCTAAGGTTGACTCAAATAGGTCTCCTTAATCTAGTATTCACTCCAAGTCTACAAGATACTCTTAGACGAAGTAACTTATGACTGTAAAAAATGATCCTTCAATCAGGTTGGGTCGACTATCTTCAGGGATGACGACGGCCCAGGATAACGGAATTATGAGATCTTGATTGGGCTTGTTATCATTGATCCTACTAAATTTTGGTGGGAGGTGATTTTCTCGAGTCAATCTGGTGTCTATGGAAGAGGTTGGAAGCACAAAGTCAAAAAAAGGATCCTCCTAGTTGTTTTTGTTAGCATTATGTTGAGAAGGGAAGGATTTTTCATTGAAGACAACATATTGTGATATAAAAATCTTTTTCGTTTCAATGTCATAGAGTTTGTAGGATTTCATGCCTAGTGGATGACTGAGAAAGACAATAGTGCGGACTCTTGATTTGAATTTTGTTTGATTGATTGGAAGGATGGAAACAAAAGCCAAGCATCCAAAAACTCTGCAAGAGAGTAATCAATAGTGCTATCATATGACATTTCATATAGTGTATTTTGTTTAACCAACAATTCAATTAAATGAAAAAGTTGTGAGTATGCATTCATTTCAAAAATGAACGGGGACAAGATTGAAAGTATGCAGCCCTGACAACATTTAAGAGATGTTGATGCTTTGAAACAAAATTTTGTTGGGGTCTACTATGCATAAAAGCTGATGTATCACATCTTTAATATTAGAGAAATTTGTCAGGTTTAATTCTTTTGCATTATCTGATTAAATTATTTTAATTTTTTTTTTTATAAACTAGGTAACAATCATATCAAAAAAATTAGGGAATGCATTGGATGCTTCGGATTTGTGTTTAAATAATAGGTCCAAGTGAAAAAAAAAACCATTGTTACATTTTCATATTAAAGTACAATAAAGTACTTCATTATTTTTCTTTATCTTAATGCCCATTGGTGTTTCAAAAGTACTTTTTTGTAGTCCTGGAGAAGAAGATGCAGCTTCGATTGACGTATAGTGCGACTTGTCATACATATTGATCATATGGTATTTCCCCGTTATATCTAGAGTGTTTTTCAACCGAAGTAAAAAATATTAATATCCAGAATTTGATGGAATGTGATAGGGTCCTCAAGTGTCATAGTGTACCAAGTCAAAAGTGTTTTAGACATGTGATTGTGAGAGACAAATGGCAATCGAGTTGTTGAGCTAAAGGGCACATGTAACAAGGTTCTTTCTCGCTAAATTTTGATGCTTCACATTTTAGTTGATCCTTGAGCCAATCCAGTCTTTCTAAGACATGTACATAGATGTTGATATATATATTTTATAGAAAATTAGTGTTTAATATTTTTGTATCAAGGATGTAGAGGTGCCCTTGTCTTTTACATTGCTATATGTTCTCCTATTATTCTTTTCCTGGATGATAAAATGATCATAGAAGGTCACCATAAATTGTTTATTTGTTGTAAGAGCACTAATAGATTACAGGTTAAATTTTAAATTCTGAAGAATAGCCTATCATTTAAAATCAAATTAGAATTTAATTTAGTGTCTCTGCAAAGACTTGTGCGAATTTGGTGAAGTAACCTGATAGATGCTTATGCAACTTGTAACGCCAAAGATAACTATGCCTCTTGGTTTAGACATTGATGTGATGCCGGGGCAATTATACTGGTGTAGATAATATGATTCGATTAGATCCTTTATCGCTGGTCTACTGCTTACCCTTCGGTGGTGTGTCACCTTGTGTCTATCAATAGCTTAGCAGAGCAAGAATCCAAGGATGGGAGCGTAGAGAAGAGTTGATCCTTATCTTTAATACATATTACAACAATAAACCATCAAGAGAGTTAGTGAAATGGAAATATTATTACTTAATATTTCTCCAACTTACGGCAACAGAGAATTGTAGGTCAATATATAGATTTACAAATGCAAGGTAAACTCTTAGGATAATCAAGAAACTAAAGCACGGATAAGTTCGTGACCCTGTTGCTGCAGTGTGGCTGTAATGGTAAGCTGACCTAATTACTTTCCTGTTGGGTACTTCTACCAAGTTCATATAAATCACTCCATTTTTTTTGGAGCATCGACTTAAATTAGGAATTTATTTATTTTACCGATATCAAAATGGTTTGAATAGCCCCTATTGTAATCAAAATGGTTTGAATGAATTTTTTTTGGTTTCCTCTCCTTCTTCCCAACACTTCTATTTTCTTTTGGCAGTCTATAATTACTTTAAAGGTGCCTCACTTCTTGGCCTCCAATGATTATTGTAATTAAATTTCAAAAGTTAATTGAAAGTTTGCTAGAAGTTCGTTAAAAGGTTGTTAAAAGGTAGTTGATAGTTGGTTGAGAGTTGGGAATTTGGTTGGGAGGTAGTTGTGAAGGGTTTTGGTTGGTGAACATTATCCAAGAAGCATTCATGTGGTGGGCCCCTTCTTCAAATTCAAAATTCAAATGGTTGCATAAATCAAGACTTGGTTCAAGCCTTCAAGGCTTTTCCTACAAGTCCAACTCTCTCCATTTCAAAGATAATGAAATTCAAAATTCAAGAATGTGGCCAGTCCCTTCACTTTCTCTTTATATTTTGAATTGTATTTTTTTGTTTTGCTTTAAATATCATAATGTTCTTTCATTGAGGTATTTGTTAATGTTTAAAGGTATTTTGTTTATGAGCAATATACTTGGTGAAACTTGATGGCTGATCCATCTCTTAAATAACTCTAATCCTAGCCGACACTTTTAACATCTCAACAATCCTAAATATCTCATTCCACAAGATCCCAAGGTTGTCCACCTTCACCTCCAATCCCTCCACATCAAAATTCCTAGCCTTTCCTTTTTGGGTATGATCTTTTCATCATAAATCCTAGATTCCTCCAAGTCCTATTAGCGTCTTCCCCTTTCCCTCGAAGGCCCACAATCCTCTTGGATGGCTCAACACCTCTCGGCCACACCAAAACAAGTTAAATCATGCCCTCTCCATTGTCCAAAGTCCATAAATAAATCCCCTCTTCACCATACCTATGAGCTTCCACCATAGCCTTCACTAGCCAACAAAATATTATTACCACCACCAACCATCAACAACATCAAGAGTACCTGCTACACAGAAAGATCTTGCCATCACACCCCAATTACATAATGGCTGCAAGACTCCTAGTGCATGTGCACTTTGTTAATAATCATAGGTTTCGTTTAATATGCCTGTTGTCGTTCAAAAAATTAAGTGAGATGCTGCTGCTGCTGAAGTTGTATTGAGCTATTGCTTCTATTTGGGCATGCTTGCCGTCAAGCTCTATTTTCTTAACTCAAACATTTTACATATTTTGTTATAACATTTTATGTTCTGTGAAAGTTTGATAGGAAATACTTGAGTTCGCAAGTAACCTCCTAAGGGTAAACTTGAGTTCTCAAGCAATCCTAACACCAAACGAAGTGCAAACAGCAGTAAATCTGCTGTCCACAGCAGAAAAACAGCAAAACCACAAGGAAATCTGAGAGAAAACTCAAAGAAAAGCTTGTATTCCACTAGTCGATGAATAAAATAGCAAGATACAATTGATCCTCAATTCGAGAGGAGGATCGATCTCTCCCAAATCTCTAGACGCCGCTAGAGCCCAAAGAAAACCTAAATCTAAGAGATCTCAAATTTCAGCCAAATTCAAGATGCCCAAACCCTAGGAAAAATAACTATTTAATGCATACAAATCAAAAGGAAATCCCTAAACAGTCCCTACATTCAAATTTCCCTCTTAAAACGCTAAAAAACGCTTCCTAAAATGCTCTAATGGGCTGGTCGGGCCGCTCGATCTCCGCAGGAGGCGGAGATCACGCGACATTTCGCGTCTGAGCCGGTCCCGTGCGGACGCGGTCGAAGTGGACGGTCAAACAAAGTTCCAATCCTGCCTTAAAGCAACTCGAATGTGATAAAAAAATTATTCATATGACATTTATTGAAATGTTTATTTTGCAATTATATGAACAAATTTTCACTATTTATCATAATTATGATCCAAATATGAAGATAATTTGCATTTCAAGAAGTTGATTTGATGAAGTTAAGAGGTAAATTCTAAACTTGTTCTTCCATTAAAAGATTTTGTTTTTCCTTAGTATTTATTGTATGATAGCTTGCTTGTAATCATACAACTTTGTTCTGAACTTTAAAAAAGCTGGAAGTTCAAGCTTGCCAGCTAAAAATAACTAGCTAAGACCGGCATGATAAGGATTGTAAGGCTTAGAGGATGGTGCATGGAGAGTCCTGTGTAGGGAGAGGGTGATGGGTGGGAGCTGGAGATAGATCACACAGGGAAGAGTATGAACCTATAACTTACAGGTGAATGTTGTGGCAGTGCTTGCGGAGGATGGTTGCATGTGGGAGAGAAGATTGTGGTGAAGAATTGAGGCCGACTAGATGTTAGGGCTTTAAGTTTGTGTATGTTGTCTCTCTCTCTTTATATATATATATTATATATATATATAATATATATATATATAATATATATATATATGATGAGGACATCTCAGCGATTTCGTCACATCTTTGATTATTGAAAATTTACCATCAGGAGACGCCGGAGATCGACGACCACGATCATGAGTGTATTTTTAGTCATTTTATGTAGTAGTTTATTTTTATTTTATGTTTTTTTTCCGTTTTGCCTTTTGGGCATTTGGTCGCTATTGTAGCCTAGGGGCATTTTAGTCTTTTGTTTCCTTTGTCATTTCGAGGCCTATATATGGTCATTTTTCTTATGTAATAGAAGTTTGGATGAAATGAAATTTGCTGCTTATTCTATTTGTGAGTTCACTCCTCCACGATCTCTTAGTAAGTTCGCCGGAGAAATCTAGATTTCTTTGTGAGTTCTAGTTTTCGTACTAGCTAATCTTGTGGAAATTCAATTGAGACAATTGAGGTTAGTAAATCCGTCGTCGTCGAATCCCTAGAAAATTCCACTCCTTCCCCCTTGCTCTTGCCGCCGCCTATCCCAAAACAGCCCCAAGCCGTCGGCCCTTGGCTACCACCTCCCGCCGGCCGCCACCCCACACCGTGACCGCCCTTTTCCCTTCCTCTACGCCGCCGGACGCCCCCTCCATAGAGTTCCAATTTTGAAATTTCAAATTTTTCTTGTGGCCATTAATTGTTTCCAAATTTAGCCCATTCCATTTAAGTGATTTTCAATTTCAAATTTGAAATTCAAATTGTTTAAATTGATTGCCCTCCTAAATGGAAGTTTTCTCCCCTTAAGAAAACTGAAATTTAATTCAGATTTTTGTAAAATCTGTAATTTAATATGGTGGCCCCACTTAACCAAAACTCAAGCCCCTCTCTCCTACTCATGTGGCCGGCCCCCTTCATGGGCTCCTTCTCTCTCCCTAATTAACTCCAATTCCCCACAAAACCAGCCCCAAATCCCTCCCCTCATTGCCGCCCCCCTCCTTGATGGGATTCAATTTGAAATTCACAATCAATCCCTTCCCTCTCACCCAAAACCTGAAATAATTTCAGAATTCCTGAAATTTTCTCTCTTGATCTCTCAACCTAGCCGCCACCTCCACCCCTCCTTTTCCCCTTGTTTCCAACGGTGCTCCTTCATCTCCCGACAAGGATGCATGGCGGAACCCGAATGGAACTTTGGATTTGTGCATGACGATAGAGGTCAACTCGATATCCCCCAATCGCCGTTCTTTGACGTGAGCTTTGATTTCGACAACACCGTTGAAGACTACATCGACCGTATCCAATACGCCTTAGTTGACGTGATCGACGAGCAAAGATCAAAGGGACGTTGGATCATCATTGGACGACCATCATCCTCCACCCCTCCGGCCACCTATCCAAAAACGACGATCCTAGGTTCCTTCTTCCTCAGAGTGACCTCGATTCTAATGTGGAGACTCTTCTTCCGCTAAATTGTTTGAGCGTATGGGCTCCAAAGGTGAAAGTTTTCTTATTAAATCGTGGATTCTTGTTTATCGTCGTAGCTTTACATCTTTGTGTTTTCTTGAATTGTTTGGTTAATCGACTTCGCTCTTCTTTGCCTAAAACAAGTTAAAGACTAGGAACTCCGAGGACCAATCTTTGTTATAAGTAATAACTTTATTTTGGAATTATTTTGTTAATTTGCTCTCTTTAATTTCTTAAAGTAACTCCTGTTTGTTTCACATCATATATATATATATATATATATATATAAAAGCTTTATGGGAAATTATGCCAACTTGCGTAGCAAGAATAGGAAGATCCCCATTTTTGTGTTAAGGAGAAGTTTGGTGTGACCTACTATGAGTAGGAGATGGCTTTAGTTGCATGCAATTCTAGCTTTTCAAGATGGAGCCACTTCCAAATGTTGAGCGGGGATGGATTATGCCTCATGAAATGAAAAGGCTACTGACAAGGAGAATCTAGATGAAGCCTTGTTAGCCATGAATGCTGTGGAGTAGTGGTTTGCTGAGCACATTGGAGAATAATAATAATTGATTTTCAGATAACCAGCTGAATTGGGATGCCAACAATTTGAGTATACGCTTTTTTTAGCGTGGCATAGCTTGGCAGAAGGTACCTGGTTAGGAGCTTGTGCAACGCAACTAGGTGTTCTTACCAATCCTAAATTTTCTCATGCAATATCTTATATATGCCTTTTTGACGTGGTGATTAGGCCCAGATTCTCCATAGAATTACCCTATGATGGGGAGACATCGGAAAGCTACTAGAATTCTATCTGGACTAGGACTCAAAATAAATTACAGTGGATGTAAGGCTTGCAAAATTTAACTAATCTTAGTAACAGTTATGTAAATCAAGCACTTAACAATTAAATGCAAGCAAGATTAAAAAAATAAAATTTAAAATAGGGAACAGGATATACAGGTAGCTAAATTGAACTAGCAAGCTCGCCCAAGCATGAGCTGAACCTCAAAAAATTCTAAGAAACCCGCAACTCATGCTCAAATGAAATCTAAAGCTTTGAAATGTGAGAAATAACTCTCCCATTCCCATCATATTTATAAGAAGAGGAAAAGCTTGTGGTTTCTCCAACAATAATTAAATAATAATATTTTAATTTGTAAAGTACGACATGAGAAAAATATGCCCGTGCTCGTGCTTGTGCTTGTGCTTGTACTTGTCCCCATATTTGTTCCAATGTTTTCTTCGTAGCCACCGAATCCATGACCCCTTTTGTGCAAGTGGACAGAAGATCGCCTAAAATTGCAAAATATAAATACTAAAATTAAAATTTGTGCAGTATTGTCAATTTCACGAATTTTGCAAGACAATTTTCAAATCCTGATGTGCAACATTTAAAAATTCGTGCAAGAAATGCAAAGACAACCTAATCAGGATATTTTCAAATCATGTGCATGCAATTCAAGACAGCCCTCAAACTTGAGAAATGTGCAAATGCCTCTAATACACCATATATTGCATATAAGCATTATATGGGTGTATTACAAATCGGGCAAAGACTTCAAAAGTTGTAAAAATAATCTCTTTAAAGTGGCAAGTTTGTATGTGCTCCAACGAGCACAATGAATATACAAGCTTGATGTTCAAGAACTCTTTTTGGACTGAAAATCATAAATGAAATTTTAAATCCCTCGCTCAAAAAAGCATGTTAACACATTCAAAGTATGTGAATGCACCATGCAAATGCACTGAAGAGCATGCAAGTGCACAGTGCAAACACATTAAAGGTGCACGTCATTTAAAAAAAAATTCCCCGCATGTGATTTGAAGATCATGTTAAACACTTAAATTTAACGACCAAGGACGTTGCGTAGGCGAGCTAAAATCAAAAAGTGAATTTTAATGTTCAAGTCCAATCCTCCTTAGAACGACTAGATTCGAGAAGACTTAAATTTATATGCGAATATATGATTTTGAAATCTACCTAGAAAAGTTGATTTTAAAGTTCATATTAGGCCTCCTTACAAGAAATTCATATATTAAAATATAGGCTATCAGTTTCAACACCTATATGATAATCTCTAAAAGTAGTAGTTAAACTCGACCCTCTGTTGGCGGATGAATAGAGTTGACAAAGTTTAAACAACAAAATAAAATTTCTTTCGATGATAGCCGTGTTGAGAGTGAATCTCAACCAAGGGGGCCTCACACATTTTTAAATGCCTCTAAACCCCATTGTAAATATAAATATATTAAAATGATCTCAACGTCACCTCGATGATAGTCGTGTTGACAAAAAAATTCAACTAGTGAGGACTAATTATTTCTAAAAAATACTCCAAATTTCAAAATTAATTGATGCTCTGATTAAATTTCAATAAATGTTTGTAAGTAAATAATTTCCAAAATTGTGAGAATATGCAAATAAAATTATCACCTATGATGCACCGACACTTCGTTTTAAGAGGGTATGCAGTGTCGGACACGGACACGCGATCGACACGGCGAGGACACATGTCAGACACGTCATTAGCATGTCCCATTTTAAAAAAAGAAAAATTAAACCGGACATGCGTGTCATGCTATTGTATAAATAAATAAATAAATAAATAAATAAAATCTTAATCCCGCTATTTCATATTAGTCAGTTCATGTCCGAGTCTTCATCTTTGCCTTAATCTCGTATTCGTGGTCTTCCTGAGCGATTGAGGAGAGCAGCAGTTGGCTGGAGATCGCACCCTTGGTCTTCCCTTCCGGCTGTAAGCAACAATTCATCCTCCTTAGTTTCTACGCGCAGCCAAGGGAAGCTGACGCCAAACCACAGAAAATTTTTCAAACTTGTAAGTTGATTTCGCCATTTTTTTCTCCATTCGTCGTTTCTCTTCATTTTTCAATGATTATGTATATTTGTGATCGAAAGAGCATATTTTTTTAAAGTATTTTATTTGTTTTGGATTAAAATTACTCTTACAAAAAATTTTTGTTTATTTAGGTGCTATTTGGTTGCCTGAAAAAGAAATGCAGTGTAAAGTAAATGCAATGTAAAGTAAATGTAATGCATTCCGAATACTTTGAGCCTGTTTGGTCGTCTGCAAAATAAACGCTGGAGAATTATTTCCGTTGTTTGGTTAGGTACATCCAAAGTAAAGTAAAAGCATTGTTTCTTAATAATTTATTTTGACATTAAAATTAGTGTATTTATAAAAAAAGTGTTGTTATAATATTTAGTATTATTTTGTGTTATAAACTTGACGCCTGTATTCAAGACCTCGAGAAAGCTCAGCGAACCAAAGGGAAGGGAATTTAATTCAAAATGGGACGGGGACTCACTTCGGCGGCAGTGTTGTTCTCACTGTAGGTTTGGACTCTTCCTCAACCAGTACTAACCTCGATTTAAGTTAAATCCCACTTGCAGCCGCTAAGTTTCAATTATTCTAGTGGGTGTTTAGTAGTCATCTGAATCAATATGTACTCGTCCATAGAGCAGGTTGCTCTTTCTTATTCCCATCGCTCTCCATCTACAATACAAGAGGTGGGAAGCAATGCAGCACGAATCAGCAACGATGGCAGTGCTTAGTTCGTGCGTTAAGTCTTTTTTGGTGAGGTCTTCTGTAGGGGTGTTCCAAAGTCGGCCCTTCTTCCCTTGATCAAACGCACGTCAGCACCGCCGTCAAAGGCAGCTTCGGTTACCTCGACGGGAAGGACGAGAGGGTCTAGGGTTCGCCTTTCATCTTCTCCTTTTCGTCGTTGCTATTCATTTTCGTTGATTCGCAGGGGGTGCATAGATTGCACTGTCGCTTCTCGGCTCCCTTGTCGTCGTTCGACTTCGTTCATTCGCGCGAGACCGACAGACCGCACGGATCGCTCCTTCCTTTTCTTCGTTGCTATTCGACTTCGGCTCACTCTTGGCTGTTCGACTTTGCTCTTCGCAAGAGGGATCGCACGAGGCTAGTTATCGAGCGAAGAATTTCAAACCCGCTCAATTTGAGCGACTTTTAAAGTCGCGGGATCCACCTCCCGTAATAAATGCCAATTCTTCGGAGGGTTTCCTTTTGTTATGCTCAAAATTTTAGCCAAACAGCCGAATTTAGTAAATACATGTATTTGTTTTACTTTACCCTCCTAATTCAAGCAACCAAGCAGCCCCTTAATGCGTTTTCACTACGCTTTCAATACGCTTTCACTGTGCTCTTGCTACACTTTTACTGCGTTTTTTCTGCTCTTTCATTGCGCTTTTGCTACGCTTTCACTTCTCTTTTACTCTTACAATAAAATTTTTGTTCCGGGGGCGCTGCCCCCGGAAACCCCAGCAGGGGCGCTACACCTTGACCCCCAGGTTGAACCTCGCCAGGGGGCAGCGCCCCCTTCGACCCCCGGCATAACGCATGATGTAATAGTTCTTTAATTATTTTTTAACTTTGTTTGAAATTATTTATTAAGTCTTTATTTCTTCTATTTTACCAGTGAATTTAAAAGCAAAATGAGCTCTAGTTATGGCGGGAGTAGTTCAAAAGAGCTATATGTAGAATCTGATAAGCCATTATGGATTCATGTTACAAGGTTAGGAAAAAGTTTTGAAGGAGGAGGGAATGTGTCATTCAAATGCAATTATTGTGGTGGCACCTACAAAGGATCTTATTCTAGGATGAAACCACATCTATTTAAGATTTATGGCCATGGAATTAAAATGTGTCCTAAGTTTACTACGTCACAGTCGATTGAATTGAACAGACAAGTTGATGAAGCTGAATCTAGGATCAAAAGGGCACTTTCTAAAGAGATACTTTTGCCATCTACCCATGGTTCATCCCACTTTTCATCCTCATCTGTTTGAGTTGATCATTCATTATCATATAGAAGTGAATGATATGATTCAAAGAAAAGAAAAAGAGTTGCCCGTAGTGCTTTAGAGAAGGCTTTTAACATGCAACAACGAGAGGAATTGGATGGTGAAATTGCAATAATGTTTTTTTTTTTTTCAGTTGGACTTCCTTTCAACCTTGCAAGAAATCCTCATTATAAAAATGCATTCACTTTTACATGTAATAACAACCTTGCAGGTTATGTTCCACCTGGCTACAATGCATTAAGATCAAAATTATTGGAAAGGGAAACAGCACATATTGAAACGTTGCTTGAACCAACAAAAGAGGCGTGGAAAGAAAAAGGAGTCACTTTGATGTGTGATGGTTGGACTGATCTTCAAAGAAGACTACTCTTTAATTTCATGATCGTTACAGAGAATTGCCAAATGTTTATTAAAGTTGTGAGTTATGAAGGAGAATACAAGGATAAATATTTCATTGTCAATTTGAGTAAAGAGGTGATAGTTATTATTGGGCCTTCAAATATTGTGCAGGTTATAACAGATAATGCACCGATGTATAGAGCTGTAGGATTGTTGGTGGAACAAACTTATCCTCATATATTCCGGATTCATGTGTTGTGCACACTTTAAATCTTGCTCTAAAAAATATTTGTGCAATGAAGAATACAGAAGCAAATAAAATCATCTATGCTGAATGTCATTGGATAACGATGGTTGCAGATGATGCTATTTTGATAAAAAATTTCATTATGAATCACTCGATAAGACTTTCAATGTTTAATGATTTCTCACATTTGAGAATGTTAGCTATTTCTGAAACTTGTTTTGCCTCTGTCATAATTATGTTGAGAAGACAAAACAAATAAAAAATGCTTTTCAATCTATGGTGATTAGTGAGAAGTGGTCTTGCTATCGAGAAGATGATGTTGGAAATGCAAGGTATTTGAAAGAAAAGGTCTTAGATGATTTGTGGTGGGATGATATAGATTACATTTTGGCTTTCACTGATCCGATTTATGACATGTTGAGAGAGGATGACACGGATAAATCACGCTTACATTTGATTTATGAGATGTGTGACTCTATGTTAACAAAAGTGAAAGATATTATATACAGACATGAAAGAAAGTCACATAATGAAAATTCAAGTTTTTGGAGTATTGTCTATACCATTTTTGAAGATAGGTAGATCAGAAGCAACACACATCTACATTGTTTGGCCCATTCATTAAATCCAAGATAGATTTGTATTCATCTTTTAAATTATTTTTTAAATTTCTTGGTAAATAAATAAATAATTTTATATGCTTTGTATTATTTGAAAGTATTCAAGTAAAGAATAGCTTCAAGAAGACCCTCAATGTGTCTCACCACAAAAAGATTTAGAAGTATCAAATATGAGAAAGATATGCTTGAAACGATATTTTTCAAATGAGGAGAGAAGAAAAATTAATATATAACTTGCAAAGTTCTTTGGATATTTAGAAGATTTTGGTGATCAAGAATCTTTGGTTGATAGATGATGGATTCAAAAATGTGGTGGTTGATTCATGAAGCTTCAGCACCGCTTCTTCAAACCATAACAATAAAACTTATTGGCCAAGTATCATTCTCTTCCTGTTGTGAGAGAAATTGGAGCACATACTCATTTATTCAATCAATGAAGAGGAATAAAATAACTCCACAACGGACTGAAGATTTAGTTTATGTGCATAGAAATCTTCGTCTTCTATCAAGGAAAACCCCACTTTATATGACAGGTGATAACAAGATATGGGATGTTGCTGGAGATGGATTCTAGTGCCTTGATGATATGGGATTATTGGAGGTTGCAAATCTATCTCTAGATGAATTAGAGTTGGAAGCAATGATATTCAATGATGATGATATTGAAGGCCAAAGATTAACCTCTGAATTTAATTCTATCATTCCCTCTATTGAGTAGTTGAACTTTCATGTTGTACTAAATGATTTTTTGCTTATATTTTTGTGGTTATACTAGACATTTTGTACTAAACATTTTTATGTTATAAGCTAAACAAGTTATAATTACTTTGATTTATTATTATTATGTCGTGTCCACGCCGCACCCGTGTCCTATATTTTTAAAAAATGTCGTGTCCCATGTCCGTGTCGTGTTGTGTCCGTGTCGGTGCATCATAGATTATCACCTAAGAAAAACTTAAATCAAAATTCACTTATCTTCCATAACTGTTTGTTGGGGGTAATAAATTTGAAAATTACCCTAGCTCACAAAGAGCAAATGTCGTATCGAGCATATCGCTAAGATTCATTCTTAAACAATCTTTCATCGGTATGGACGTGGACATGTCCTCTAATTGATGATTTTGCCACTAAATGGAACCACAAGTAAACGATTACGACCAAGGTCTTTTGACCACTTTGTTTTGCCCCAAAATGGTGCCACTAAATTACGATCATGACTAAAGTTTGTATGTTTCCCATTAGCTCAAAACTTTTGAGTAATGACTCATAGGGTATACTTGATAGTACACAAAGTCATCTATTTGCTATGCTCGACTCAAAAAGGTCCCCTTAATCTAGTATTCATTCCAAGTCTACAAGATAATCTTAGACGAGGTAACTTATGACTGTAAAAAATGATCCTTCAATCAGGTTGGGTCGATTCTCTCCTTTGACCAAGCATACTAGGGATCACGACGGCCCAAGGTAACGAAATTATGAGATCTTGATTGGACTCGGTATCATTGATCCCACTAAATTTTGGTGGGAGGTGATTTTCTCGAGTCAAAGTGCAATTAGGGATGTTGTCCTAAATGTTTATGGAAGAGCTTGGAAGCACAAAGTCAAAAAAGGATCCTCCTAGTTGTTTATGTTAACATTATGTTGAAAAGGGAAGGCCTTTTCATAGAAGACAACATCTTGTGATTATAAAAATCTTTTTTCGTCTCAATGTCATAGAGTTTGTAGGATTTCATGCCTAGTGGATGACTGAGAAAGACACAAGTGTGGACTCTTGGTTTGAATTTTGTTTGATTGATTGGAAGGGTGGAAACAAAAGCCAAGCATCCAAAAATCTGAAAAGAGAGTAATCAATAGTCTATCATATGACATTTCATATAGTGTATTGTGTTTAACCAACAAAGATGGTTTTCAATTAAATGAAAAAGTTGTGAGTATGCATTCATTCCAAAAATGAATGGGGACACAAGAATGAAAGTATGAAGCCCTGACAACATTTAATAGATGTTGATGCTTTCCTTTAACCACAAAATTTTTTTGGGGTCTGCTATGCATGAAAGTTGATGTATCACATCTTTAATATTAAAGAAATTTGTCAGGTTTAATTTTTTGCATTATCCGATGAATTTTTTTTATAAACTAGGTACAATCATATGAAAAAATTTAGGGATTGCATTGGATGCTTCCTATTTGTTAGATCCAACTCATAAAAAAATAAACCATTGTTACATTTCCATATTAAAGTATAGTACAGTACTTCATTTTTTTTTTCTTTATCTTAATGTCCATTGGTGTTCCAAAAGTACATTTTCGTAGTCTTGGAGAAGAAGATGCATATTGGGTTGATGTATAGTGCGACTTGTCAGACATATTGATCATATGGTATTTCCCCATCATATCTAGAGTGATTTTCAACTGAAGTTAAAGATATTAATATCCAGAATTTGATGGAATGTGATAGGGTCCTCAAGTGTCATAATATACCAAGTCAAAGTGTGTTTAGACATGTGATAATGAGAGAAAAATGGCAATCGAGTTGTTGAGCTAAAGGGCACATGTAACAAAGTTCTTTCTCGCTAAATTTTGATGCATCACATTTTAATTGATCCTTGAGCCAATGCAGTCTTTCTAAGACATGTACATAGATGTTGATATATATTTCATAGAAAATTAGTGTTTAATATTTTTGTATCAAGGATGTAGAGGTGCCCTTGTCTTTTACATTACTAATTGTTCTCCTACTTATTGTTTTCCTGGATGATAAAATGATTATAGAAGGTCATCATAAGTTGTTTATTTGTTGTAAGAGCACTAATAGATAATAGGTTAAATTTTAAATTCTGAAGAAAATCAAGAAACTAGAGCACTAATAATCGTGTGTCGCTGTGTGTCTATCAATGGCTTAGCAGAGCAAGAATCCAAGGATGGGGGCGTAGAGAAGAGTTGATCCTTGTCTCTAATACATATTACATCAAGAAACCATCAAGAGAGGAAGTCAAATGGAAATATTATTATATCATTACTTAATATTTCTCCAACTTACGGAAACAGAGAATTGTAGGTCAATATATAGATTTACAAATACAAGGTACAATCTTAGGAAAATCAAGAAACTAGAGCACGGATATGTTCCAGATCCATGTTGCTGCAATGTGGCTGTAATGGTAAGCTGACCTAATTACTTTCCTGTTGGGTATCTACTAAGTTCATATAAATCACTCCGTGTTCTTTTTTTGGAGCATCGAGTTAAATTAGGAGTTTATTTATTTTACCTATATCATTGTAGTAGCTTTATCAAGGGAAAATTATTATGTGCGGACGCGGAACGCCGTCCGAAAACCAGCCAGAATGCGCAACGTCACCTCTTCGCTTGGTATTGCGACTTCGTACCCTTGACGTGGCACATTCTGGTTGGTCTCCGGATGACGTTCTGCGTCCGGCCTCCTCAAAGAATAATTTCTCTCATCAAGAACCTTTATTGTGAACTTTGTTCTGGTTTTGAATTTATTGTCTTTTCTTTTTTCTTGATAGAAAGTGCCTCAGTTTCAATTGCTTTGGTTGAACTCTGCAGTTCTTTAAACTCAAATTTCTGAAGCAAATGATGGCATCCACTAAATCACATCTATTAGAGTCCAACGATTATTAAAAATAGCTGTATTAAATGGAAAACTTCTATAAGTTCATAAATTCTGTATTTGTTGATCATTTTTTCTTTCCCACTTTCACGATATTCTTCTATTGATCTTTCAATCTAGAGTGCAAGGCTTCATCTCTTCTTCAAATTTTGGTTAGGTGCATCTCATTTACTGGAATACTTATCCGGCTCTTATAATCTTTACAGTAATGCGCAAGTTCTATCCGACAAAGTTCTGAAGGAAATGGTTCGCAGGAGCCAGTTTACACAGGAGCTTGTTCTGTCAACAATCTTTGATGAAATCTTATAATGAAGAATCTTCGTTCATGACTGAGAATCCATCGTTCAGTTTAGTTGAGCAAAAAAAATTTGAAGATTTTTCTAAATGCATGCAATGATCGATTAAACCCACCATATAAATATATGTACGTGTTTGTGTGTAGGATTCAGAAAGTGGTGGATGTATATGCCACATTTCTTCTGTTCAAGAGAAGTGGAAGTTTGGCATTTGGTTTATAATAGCTGCAGGTGGCGAAAACTTTATAAGCTGTAATTTATGTCCCTGATGATGTTCCCTTTTTAGTATTTAATTAATAAATTTAGTAGGATTATTATGCTTTTTCTCCTTCATTCATTCAGGCAATGCAACTAATTGTTGCATTTTTTTTAATTTAGGGTTTTTAAATTGTTATGTATTTCCATTTGATTGAAATTCCTTTGTTGTTTTTAAAATATGATGGGATGAGAAGTATTTTTTAACAGTTAGATTTACTAGAATTTGAATATGACTGCTAGAAGAAAGCTATCTACTGCAATCAAACTTTTCTAAAGAATTAAAAGTTTATAATAATTAAAAAAAAAATATTTTTCTACAATAATTTATAGTTTAGGGTTGTAAATTAGTATTGAGTCGAATTTAGGTATTTATAGAGCTTAGATTGTTAGCTGGAAAGCTGGCTTAAGCTCGAGTCAAGCTCAAGCTTGTCTTATTGTAAATAAGCTTGAACCAGCTCGTGAGCCATGTATAGAAATTTTTAAATTTAGACGAGATTTTTAAAAATTAGGCAAAATTTTGAAAACTTAAAATGAGAATTTTAAAATTAGTCAAAATTTGAAAAAAATAATAATAAAATTTCAACTTTACTTTTTAGCAAAAGACCCTCACACAGCTGATATTAATCAACCATAATAAATAAATTAAAAGCATGAGACCCCTCATTTGCATCAATTATTACATTCTATATTATAACCCATAAGAAGCTTTTCTAGTCATTCAATTTCTCTTTAAAATGACTGCAATATATTACACTTAATTAAAAATAAATTTAATAACTTCGAAAATATTTTGATAAAATTTACGTCAGAACATTAGCTTCAAAATTAGTAAAACAATCATGGCTCTTAAGAAGCATAAATGCATATTGCCATTAGAAAAAAAACATTCTACCTTCATAATTTTTCTCAAAATCTTAAACTCCTTGTTTGAAAAGGCTTTCTTACTGCTTCATAAAGCAACTTTTTAATACAAAAATTTAAAAAAATTATGATAAAAAAGCTGATTTAAGTAGTAAGAAAGCTATCACAAATAAAGACTAAAATTATCGCGAAAATGAATTCCTCTCTCTGCTCACATACTCCAAATGACATACACAGTATAGAGAGAATCAATGCAGTACAATCAAATGCATTACCATATATCCTACAAGATATAACATTCAAGAGGTTCAAGAGATTCAATGATAAAATGTCTGATTAGAATTGAACAAAAGCAACTCCATGTACGTATCAGGAGGCTTAAAACATCTAACAGGAGCTACCATCATCAAAGGAAGAGGTTCTTGTATTTCCCATTGGCAAGTTGGCATAACCCATTATAAGAGACAGCATCTGTAGAGAAAGAAAGAGAAATATGGTTTTTCAAATGAATCATGCAATAAGTCAAGTGTCAGAATGTGCCAAATAGCCCAGAAATAGAGTTTTCAGAAGAAAAAAAAGGTCATACAATAAGTCAAGTGTCAGTCATGTTACATTATGTTTCTTTTTAACTTATTTCATGGTATTATGTTTCATTATATATAATCCTATTATATAGTTTTAAATAAATTTAATTAATTTCAATAATGATTACACCATCATGATTGAACCTCCCGTCGAATTTTAAATCCTTTGTTCCACCATTTCAATGTGTGATCAAATTCTTAGAAAATATTGGCTAAAATATTTCACAAATGGAAATCCCTTTTTTGTGTGTCAATGTCAAATTTTTGTTGGCAACAAAAAATTTCATAGGTAGAGCCGACGGAATAACTAACTAAGATTATGAAGGATAATTTATCAGATATACAATCTAAAGCGGATGCCCTCATCGAGGTTCTAAGAAAGTTTGCAATTTGCTCCACAATCATTCTCCTAAAAGAGAAAAAAATTCAAAGAACGACCTAACCTTGGTATTAGTAAGATTGAAAGGTGCCCTTGTAGGCTTTTTTATTTCTTTTACACAATTGATAAAATTTGTAGGATCTTTCTTATGTCCTTGTAATTCTTAATCATCCCTCACTAAAGTCGTTTACAAGGAAGTTTGACATGTGTCTACTGATTCCAGGAATAGACGACCAAAGATTAATTTTTTACTAACAGCAAAAATAGTCTCCAAACAAAACTTTTATTGAATGAATCAAAAACAATGTTGCCACATATCACATTCTCTCTTGTACTAGTTTCTTATATACACCTGCTTCGTCCAAACATTATTTCATAAATTTATTAACTAGTGGAAAATCATCGATTTTCCGGACCCGAACCCGACCCGCTTACAAATTTTTTTACTTTATATTATAAATCTATATATTATAAATTTGTTATAATACATATTATAAAAATTAATATAATACAACTCAAACTCGAGCTCAATAAAAGCTCAGCTTGCAAGTCCATAAACGAGTCGAACTCGAGCCAACTTACGAGACTTACACCCCCTATTATAGTTACTTTTATTGCTCCAAATAGATCTTCACTCTTCAATTTAGGTGGGGATATTTTTGTATTGAATTGAACAAAACAATTTGAACTCTCAAAAAACAAATTTATCAAAAAAAGTCAATCATAATAAAATTACTGTGATATTCTTTTGAAAGTTGGTGTGAGAATTATACATACATTTTTAGTATATTTTTACCACTATTTAAGATTATAAAAATCAAGTTATCATCACAAATTTTAAAAAATAATAATAAAATTTCAACTATACTTTTTAGCAAAAGACCCTCACAGAGCTGATATTAATCAACAACCATAATAAATAACTTAAAACCATGAGACCCCTCATTTGCATCAATTCTTACCTTCTATATTATAACCCATAAGAAGCTTTTCTAGTCATTCAATTTCTCTTTAAAATGACTGCAGTATATTACACTTAATAACTTCAAAAGTATTTTGATAAAATTTAAGTCAGAATATCATAACCCAATTTTGTTCATAGATTTTAGCTTCTTAAAAGCTAAACTGAGTGCAAAATGCCACATTAGCTTCAAAATTAGTAAAACAATCATGGCTCTTTAGAAGTATAAATGCATATTGCCATTTAAAAAAAAACTATCTTACCTTCATAATTTCTTCCAAAATCTTCAACTCCTAATTAATTTAGGCTTATTTGGGAAGGCTTTTTTGGTGCCTCTTAAAACAACTTTCTAATAGAAAAATAAAAAAATTTATAATAAAAAACAGCTTTAAGAAGTAATAAGAAAGCTATCTCAAACAAAGACTAAAATTAGCAGGAAAATGAATTCCTCTCTCTACTCACATACTCCAAATGACATGCACAGTATAGAGAGAATCAAAGCAGCTCAGTGATATAAGTCAGTGCATTACAATCAAATACATTACCATATATCCTAGATATAACATTCAAGAGGTTCAATGAGAAAATGTCTAAATAGAATTGAACAAAAGCAAACTCCATGTACATATCAGGAGGCTAAAAACATCTCTAACAGAAGTTACCATCATCAAAGGAAGAGGTTCTTGTATTTCCCATTGGCAAGTTGGCATAACCCATTATAAGAGACAGCATCTGTAGAGAAAGAAAGAGACATATGGTTTTTCAAATGAATAATGCAATAAAACAAGTGTCAGAATGTGCCAAATAGCCCAGAAATAAAGTTTTCAGAAGAATAAAAGGTCATACAATAAGTCAAGTGTCAGTTCCCGGCAGAAGAGAAATTGTATTTCAATAATCATGATTGAACCTCCCGTCGAATCTTAAATCTTTCGTTCTACCATTTCAATGTGTGATCCAATTCTTAGAAAATATTGGCTAAAATATTTCACAAATGGAAATCCTTTTTTTGTGTGTCAATGTCAAATTTTTGTTGGCAACCAAAATCTCATCGGTAGAGCCGTCGGAATAACTAACTATGATTATGAAGGATAATTTATCAGATCTACAATCTAAAGTGGATGCCCTCATTGAGGTTCTGAGAAAGGTTGTAACTTGCTCCACAATCATTCTCCTACAAGAGAAAAAAATTCAAAGAACAACCTAACCTTAGTATTATGGCCTCTTGGAGCTCATTCCTTGAGGAATAAGATTGAAAGGTGCCCTTGTTGGCTTTTTTACTTCTTTTACACAATTGAGAAAGCTTGTAGGATCTTTCTTACGCCCTTGTAAATCTTAATCATACCTCACTAAATTAGTTTGCAACGAAGTTGACATACGTCCACTGATTCCGGAACTAGACACCCAAAGATTAATTTTTTACTAATTACTTTTTTTTAATCACGAAAACAGTCAAAAAGCTGTTCCAAACAAAGCTTTTATTGAATGGATCAAAAACAATGTTGCCACATCACATTTTCTCTTATGCTAGTTTCTTATATTAAGCCTACTTCGTCCAAACATTATTTCATAAATTTATTAACTAGTGGAAAATCATCTATTTCATATTGGTTCTGCAAAAAATTAAGTCAACGATCATGATTGAAGAAGTTACGCAATTTCCTAGCTTTCAAGTCAATTTGTTGTATGTAATCAAAATCACACATGCCTTAAATTGCTATGTCACTTTCTTTCCTACTTTTGCCTCCTAAGAGGACATGACAAGGAAGAAGATGTTTGACTTGGAAAGTCAACATAATCAACCTAGACCACATGAAGATGCCTCTACACAGGATTTTCACACATACTATTTTCAATCATGCGCCCTCATTTATTTTCTCTGGCATCGGTAACTCAGTCATCGCTGCAACAAAACATTGAAACACTTAGCGAACACTACTTATGAAATCACCTTCTATTCTAATAAAGATTGTGATGTATATGTATGTATGTTGGCCTAATAAACTAGACTTACTTTTCATTCAAGTTATATTGTTATTGTTGAGCATTTTGAATTAATACATAGATTTGGGGACCCACATAGAGTTACATCTCATTTTAGAACAAATTATTTACTGACAACATTGGATGATTTCACACATTTTAAATGGATTTATTTGATGCATTTTAATTTGAAACAAAGACTTATTGAAATCTTTATTTTTTTATTAAGCTGAAAGACAATTGGAAGGAAATGTTAGGCGCATTCAAGTTGCTGATGGGACTGAGTTTGACTCCATGCATCCCTTCTTTATAGAGTAGGGTATCATTTAGCAACATTCTTTTATTATATCATCTCAACAAAATAAAATAGCTGAACAAAACAACGTATCCTCAATGTTGCTCACGCACTCAGGTTTAAAGCCGACATTCCTACTTTTTGGAGTGAATGTGCTAACTACTACTTATCTTAACAATCTATTGCCCAACCTACTTTTAAAGAAAACTCCTTTTGAGAAGCTTTACAGTTGGACCTCATATGATCATTTGAATGTGTTTAGATACCATGGTTATGCTACTAACATCAAACCAACAAATAAATTTTATAAACATGCTTGAAGGTGAAATTTTGTTAAATAACCACCCAATCAAAAGGCTTATAAAATATATGACTTGGCCAACAAATAATGTTTCTCCAGCCGACATCGTCGTCCTACAATATTTTTCAAGAGCCAATCTTTGATCTGTTAATTTTTCCTTTGCTTTTGAATGAGTTAATAACAAATGAAATTTCCATATCCAAATATATAATTGTCTCTGAGAATCTAACAATTGTCGAGATATTATTACATAAAAAAAAATGAGACACCTACATGATATTAAAGCACCACGACGTTTTGAATGCACATCACCCTTCAACATGGCTCGATGGTCCTTACCCCAATTGTGCTCATACAATATGCTACATTTAATCATCCACTTCTAAATCTATTTCCTTCAAAGATATTCATTATGCTTTATGCTATCCTCTATCCAAATTAATATCTTATAGTAAGTTTTTTACATCTCACCATGTCATATCTCTAGTATTTCTCATTCTGTCTAATGAAATACTTTTCTTCAAGCTAAGAAAGACCCATAGTGGCAAGAGGTGATGCATTCAAAGATTAGAGCTCTACAAGAAAACAATACTTAGTCACCTACTACTGTCCCTCAAGGTAAAAAAAACCCATAGGTTGTAAAAGATTTTATAAGATAATGTCAAATCAAATGGGATTATGAGCATTATAAGGCTTAGTTGGTTGTCAAAGGAAGCAAAGAGATTGAAGGGATGGACTATAATGAAGTTTTTTCTTCCTGCATATATTTAACAAGGGGAGAACTTTGTATGACAACTAAAAAAATTGTTGTATTACCTGAAGCAAGCGTGTTGCAATTGATTTCATAAATTCTCCATTGTCATTCAAAATGCTGGGTTTCAACAATCCAAGGTTGATTACTTACACACTATTTGCATTATTCCTTGAAGATACTTTTAAAATCATGGTTATTTATATTGACAATATAATTACTACTAACTATGCTCCAACTACAATAGAGTCTCTTAAGTGGTTCCTTTATGACCAGTTTTGGATTAAAATCCTGGAATGCTTAAATACTTTTTAGGTATTAAGGTAACATGATCCAATCAAGAAATTTTCATTTCACAGAAGAAGTATCCTTTGGATATCCCCAATAGCATAAGCTTACTTGGTGCAACTCCAACAACTTTTTCTTATGGAATAAAATTTTAAGCTCACACTTATTGATGGTCATCTTCTCCACAATCCATTAACGTATAGATGACTTATTGGATGCCCCATTTATCTTACCATTACAAGGCCAAGCATATCTTGTTTCATCCATTTTTTCAGCCAATTCATGCAGGAACCATGAAAGCCACATCTTGATGCAAAAATTCACATTTTAAGATAGTTGAAGAATTCTGCTAGGCAAATTGTTATTTACAATTCAAAACAATTTGAAGATATATAGGTGGGTTTTGTAATTCAGTTTGGTCAAGTTGACCGACTATCAGAAAATCTATCACTGAGGTCACTCATTTCTTGAGAAACTAAAAGCAAACCTTAATATCATGGCTTCTATCACTTATGAGTCTCACTTGGTTGAGATACCTAAGATGCACTGTGATAATAAAAAAGCCATGCATATCACAACAAATCCAATCTTTCATAGCAAACAAAACACGTTTTGTTGGATTGCTATTTGATTGGAGACAAGATTTCAATCGGACAAGTACAGGCCCTCTTCATGCCTTCCCACCTTCAAGTTGCATATATTGTTCACGAAATCAATGGGAAAACGCATTGTTTCATTCTCATCTTGACAAGTCAACAATTATGGATGCCCATGCTCCAATTGGAAGGGGAGTGCTAAGGCTGAGATATGAAAAAGATTTGCTATCAAAGATCTTGGAAGCTTTCTTTTATGCCGATTGGATTCAAATCATTACCATTTATAACTTAAGTTGATTGTTGCCTATAGATTGTAACCTAGTTTCGCACTTCTAATCACCCTTTATATAAAGCTATTTGACAAAGCTCCTGATATGTAAACATTACTTGAGCTCATGGATAACAAGCATACATCAACAACAGAAATTTCACTTATTAGTGGAGAATTATAGTGGTGTCAAATCGATGTAAGAAAGAATCAGGTACCAAATCGTTCACCAAAATCAGTGCATATTTCGGCTCGGATCGACTGATTGCCGTCGGCGATGCCTATAACTTCGACGTAGTGGGAAAGGGGGAAGCCCTTCGGATCGCCACCCTTCACCGTCAGCTGCTGCCCGTCAGTGGATTGCCCAATCATAACGCCGCCTTCGTTCCTCGCGACTTGGAGCACAGTGCGAACTCGCTTACCCACGTGCATCTTGAGAAGCTCGGCGTTCACGAACACCGCAGGACTTGACGTGTCCATTGTTTCTACAGAATGATCGAACTGAACGTCCTCTGCTAACCCTAAAGCATGCGAAGGAAGAGGGAGTGAAGGATTGCAAGAGATGAGAGACGGGGATTTTTGGATCGGTAGGGTTTTAAGGTCGCCGCGAAAACCACAAGGCGGGAAAATATATGCGCTCTACCGCCAATTTATCCGTACCCGTACGTGTCAAAATGGCTTTCAGACTGATTCGGTTCAACCTGAAATTGACTCATTACTATTTAACCTGATTTGAATCCGACCCAATTTTAAAAACAAGTTAAAAAATAAAATAAATATTAGATAGTTATTAAAATTGTAAATCTAATAATCAAATATAGAATAAATAAGTAAAGCATAATAATATATTTCATTTACGGACAACTAATTATAGAAAAATTTTAAAATCTTATACCAACTGATAACGAAAGAAGATATATTCATGATATAGAAATGAAGTTAATTATGTTTTTCTTTTTTAGTTCAATAGTTTCAATAATTTCTTAATTAAAAAAATCAAAGATATCATAAATTTTCATCATAAAATATATTCACATAAGTTGAGTCTTCAGATCTCACTTCATCAAAATCTTCAAACCGAAATGAATCTGATTGATCGAACTCGATTATGTCGTTTTCATCTCCTTCATTCTCTAAATCACCTTTATCAATAAATAAGAAATATAAAATAAGACTTTCTTTTTTTGTTTTATTTAAATGATATATTCATATTTCATTATCAACTTATTATATCTTGCTTGATTGGATGGTATGTTTTGTTCTTCGAAAATTGGCATTGTATTTTCTTTGTATATCTCATTTTCTAAGTCCTCAAAATCATGTTTTGGCGTTGTTCATCTTCAAGTGATCAAAAAAGTTTACCATTTCACACATGTATAGTTAATAGACAACATAATATAGATAATATATATTATTATATATATTATATATATATATTAATATATATACTAATCTATATATAAAGTTAAACCTAAAAAATGAAGAAATAACTTTAGCTTGAGATTATACAGTCTTAAAATTGACAATTGTACATAAATACAAATATACTATAAGATTATAGCTATTCTTTAAATTTAAATTATACTAAACATATATTAGATCATTGAGTCGTTGATGCTCCAATAATTGCATCTTTTAATTTTTTTTTTTTTAACATTCTGATTTCTTTCGTATCCTTATGAAGATAATGTTTAGCCAGTGGTGAAACCAAGTACCGTCTAGGGGGGCAATTGCCCTCCTTAAAAAGAAGTTTTATATTAAGGATAATTAGGTAATTTTGCCCCCACTCCCTTTGCCCTATCCATCCATCCCACTCATGCTCATGCATCAAGCAGCCGCAGTCTCCTCTCTCACTCAACTCCCTCTTTTTTTAGCAGAAATTGTTAACAGTTATGTATTATACACGTGGCATTAAATATTACTTGTAATTATACTTCATTGTAATTTTTGTACCTTGCTCTTCTATTTAAAGAGCCCTTCATAGTAAATGAAATCAAGCTTTTCCTTTTCTCTGTTTCGGCTCTCTGGGTTGTCCTGAGCATTAACATGGTATCAGAATAACTCGTTTCATCTCCCTTATTTCTTTCTTGTTCGTCTTCTTTTTCTCCGATCATGCCTCAATCTTCGGCTATGTCTTCTACACAACAGTTCGCCTATGAAACTCCGGTCATCCGCAATCGTTCCCAGGAGTCTCCGCAAATTCCCACATCGCTCAAATTCTTGATGGGAAACATCAAGAACATTGTCGCTCAGCCCCTCTCTGTCGACAATCACCATCTTTGGAGAACTCAGGTTCTCAAACTCTTCCGTGCAAATGGTTATGAAGGTCTTTTGGACCGCACAACTTCACCGCCACCTGAGAAGATTACCGATGCAGCTGGTCTCACGATCGCCAATCCAAATTACGTTGCCTGGCATTCTTTAGATCAAAATCTTGCTGCCTCCTTATATTCGATTATTTCTTCTTCAATCTTGCCTTAAGTTCTCTCTGTGGACAGCTGTGCAAAAATTTGGGCCATTCTTGATCGCAGACTTCAATCCAGTACGCGATCAAGAATCATCCAATTGAAGCATGAACTCCATTATCTATCCATGAAAGGCAAGACAATGGTTAAGTGTCTGTTGGACGTCAAAACTAAAGCCAATGCTTTAGCTGCAGCCGGTGCCCCATTAGATGTCGAAGATATTATCCATTACACATTGGATGGGTTGTCACCGGCATATCAATCCTTCAAGACTTCAATCTGAACCAATCTACAACCCTTGACATTAAACGATCTCTACTATGAACCAAACAGATTGGTTTCTTGATAGTGGGGCTTCCTCCCACCTTACATCCGATCTCACTCATTTTCAAACGTCTCAACCTTACATAGGAACAAATCAGGTAGTCATTGGCAATGGCCAAACACTTCCGATTCACACCACTAGTAAAGGAATCTTACCTACACCTCAAGGTAGTCTACAATTGTCTCAATTAAATCTTGTACTCAATCTTTCATTTAATTTACTATTTGTTCGTCTTCTATCTACTTCTTTGTCTCAAAATGTTAGCTCTAAACCTTTCTTTTTAGTTCATTCTGATGTTTGGGGACCGTCCCCAACTATGTCATGTAGCGGATATCGATACTATGTATCTTTTATCGATGATTTTTCAAAGTATAATTGGGTTTACCCTCTTGTTCAAAATTCTGATGTTTTCAACACATTTCTTGAATTTCACAAAATGATAGAACAACAATTTAATGATAAAATACAAATTCTTCGTACTGATAACGGTGGTGAATTCCTCAACAGCAAATTTAAAATATTTTTTAAAAATTTGGGAATCATACATCAATTTTCTTGCCCGCATACACCTTCCCAAAATGGGGTTGCTGAGAGAAAACATCGTCACCTCATTGAGACTCTTCGCACCCTTCTTCTTGAGGCTTCTCTTCCTCAACATTTATGGGTAGAGACACTCATGACATCCACATATCTCATAAATCGTCTTCCTTCATCTAACACCTCCAACAAATCTCCGTATGAGTTGCTATATCAAAAACAGCCAATCTATACTCACTTCAAAGTGTTTGGGTGCCTTTGTTACCCTTGGTTAAAACCTTATTCTCCAAACAAACTCTCACCCTTATCTTATCATTGCGTTTTCATAGGCTATGCTCCTTTTCAAAAAGGCTATCGTTGCTTGGACCCAACAACACACAAAATTTATACTTCTTCTCATGTGGTGTTTAATGAAGCCATTTTTCCTTATAAAGAACTTCTATCTTGTTCCACTGATCAACACACCTTACATTCCACTCCTCCACCTTTACTACTGGTTCCGACTTCCAGGCTTCCCACAGCTCAGACTTAGGTTCCTGCTAGACAATTCCCAAATCCTCCTACCATAATTTCACATTCACATGGCATTACTTCTTCTTCTACTAGCCAAAACCTAGGCACTTCACGGGATGCTCATTCACCCGTGCCAGAACAGCATATATCCCACTCAGCCGGTTCTAATAAAACTTTACATATCCCTTCCATTCATCCCATGATCACTCGTTCTAAAATCGGCCTCACTAAACCAAAACACATATTTGACCTATCTCATATGTTGCACCCAGCCGAACCTACCACATATCATCAAGCAATCAAATGTCCAAATTGGCGTTCGGCCATGTCACAGGAGTTTCAAGCTCTTCAAACCCAAGACACATGGGATTTGGTTCCTCCAAATCCAACTCAAAACATACTTGGTTGTAAATGGATGTTTCAAACTAAGTTTAACTCAGATGGCTCTATATCTCAATATAAAGCCCGACTTGTTGCAAAAGGCTTTAATCAAGAATACGCCTTAGACTATCAAGAGACATTCAGCTCCGTAGCTAAAATTTCTACAATCCATGTTTTTATTCTTATAGCTCTGCATCACAACTGGAATATCACCCAACTAGATGTCTCAAATGCATTTTTACATGGCAACCTCAGTGATACTATCTATATACAACAACCACCTGGCTTTCAAGATTCTCTTCACCCCAACTATGTTTGTGTGATGCCCCAAGATCTAACTTGGAAAGAATGTCAATAAATTACTCAAACAATTTACCAGAGTTATCTAAAACCTTCAATTAAGCAGTCTATCAAACATCTATAAAATGTAAAACATCAATATACAAGTCGATTCATATCTCAAAAGTCATGTACAAATACTCAGGAATTTCACTACAATCACCAGTTCTGAAATCTATCCTGAGTACAAAAGAATCACTATCAATCAAAAGACAAAAACCTGAAGATCTGGATCAATTCCTATCTTCTGCTCCCTTGCCCTGACCTGAAAATATCAACCACATATAATGAGCTTTACAAAGCCCAGCAGGTCACCTAATACCTATAACTGAAATCAAAGCACGACGATGCTATCAATATGCATGTCAATCAATCACAGTCAATCAAATCTATATCAGTCAATGGTCAATGAATCTGTGCAATACGGAAATCCAGTAGTCAATAAAACCAGTCAATGCAGCGGTAGACGATCAATAAATCAACTCAATAAATCCATGTCAATCTCGAAGAAAGCCGTACCCAAAAGAAAATCAGTCAATCCGTCAAATCAATCTCTATCCAATCAAATCAATCGATTCAATGCAATCAAACGAGGAAAGCAGTACGATAAATCTCAATCTATTCTAACAGTGAATCCATGCAGCAATCAATACGGTGCAGAAACAGTAAATCTATATGCGAACAATAAATCCATAGACAGTAGTAACAATGAATCTATAAGCAACAGTATCAATGATTCTATACTATTCATATCCATGCTATCAATACAATATCTATATTCATCCATTTCTATATCAATGCTCAATGTCGATGCACAGCAATCAATCAGTGAAATCAATGAAATCGTACGAACTAGTAAATCCGATCAAAGTCGATAAAAGCAGAAATCTATAAAAACAACGAATCCATAAACCAATACAGTAAACATGCAGTTCCATACAATGGTCTTACTCGACAAGCACAAACACTAGTCATGATCAATAGTGCTGTTGTAGAATACATATTGCTGTTGTAGATATTCATACGTTGGTTT
>NW_021424310.1:339735-347188 GCF_001605985.2 Dendrobium catenatum
AAAACGATCATATCAATAGTTATACGCATATCAATTCAATCTATCAATTTCAACCAAATCAGAAATCGTACGAAAATCGGGCAGAGTAACGGCAGTCGGTCAAATTTACACAAAAATCCTGCAAAAAGGCACAATTTCCAAATTCTTCCAAATTACAGTAGAATATCTATAACATCAATACAAGACTATTGTCCTATAGAAATCAGATCAAATCAAGTCCTGATATTTTTCTATTCGATTAAAATCGCGTAGAATCAATTCCGACCGGTAAAATCTTCGTAGAAAATAGTCAAATCGTGTACAATAATCATATCTATAACATACTAAAAGTTGTGCGGTGAAAGTTGTGTCAATAAGAAATCACGTCGAAAAGTCGACTACGAAAACACAAAACAAATCATAACTCGGTCAAAACTCAATATCTTTGAAAACAGAAATAGGGTTCGGAGTCCTTACCACGAGATCTTCACTTTTCCCAACAGCAGCGTCGGACGAAAAGCGCTCCGCGGCCTCCAAAACCAGGGTTTTCCTCTTTTCCCTTTCTCTTTCTCTCTCCTCAAATCAGATATTTTATTAAAAAATGATTTTCTCTCTCCTCAAAACGATCTCATTCTCATATATCATTTGTCTGATCGGCCCGGCCGATCGCCAAATCGTCCCGGGACGATCAGACCAGAAAAATCGTCCTGGACGGTTCCCAGAACTATTCTCAGGCCGATATTTTCTACAGTGACGATCGGCCTGGACGATCTAAAATCGTCCTGGACCATCCTGAGAGAAAAAAATCCAAATCAGAGAGGAACAGTAAGGGAACGAGGTCTCACAGTTTGTAAATTGAAGAAATCTCTCTATGGCCTCAAAAAATCTCCGAGGGAATGGTATGCCACTCTTTCTATGCATCTACAAAAATTTGGTTTTCAGATAAATATTGCCGATCCATCCCTTCTCACCTATCAAAAGAGCTCGGTCTATCTTTATATTTTAATATATGTAGATGATATTCTTCTAACGAGAAATTCCAAAATTAAGCTAAATCGACTTCTTTCAAACCTTCAAAATTGGTTTCAAATGAAAAATCTTGGTCGAATCTCACTAATTCTAGGCATACAAGCATGCTTTACAGATTACGGTATCCTCTTACACCAACAAAACTAAATACTGGATCGGGCCGGGATGACAAATTCAAAGGCTGTTCTCACTCCTACTCCAACCAAGACCGTCCTCTCCTACAAATCAAATGAAGATTTCACTAATCCACAATTGTATCGTCACTTAATTGGATCGCTTCAGTATCTCACCTTGACTCATCCGGATATTCAATTTGCTGTCCATCAGCTAAGTCAATCTATGCACAAATCTCTTAATTCTCATTTTGATTCTCTTAAAAGATTATTACGTTATTTGTAGGGTACAACACATGTTGGACTACCACTTCATAGAGATGACTCACTCTTACTAGCTATGTTGATGTTGATTGGGCAAATGATACAATTGATCGTAAATCAATCTCCGGTTATTGCAATCTACTCGGCAAATCTCTTATATCTTGGCAAGTTAAAAAGCAACAAATAGTTGCACGCTCTTCAACAGAAGCCGAATACTGTGCACTTACTGCCACCGAAGCATCTGAAGTCATTTGGATTCGACGCCTACTAAAAGATTTTCATATTCCTCAACCGCACCCTACCACAGTCTATTGTGACAATACCTCTGTCATAGTATTAACAAATAATCCGGTATATCACGCTCGTACAAAACATATCGACGTAGATTGTCACTTCATTCAAGACTGCATTCAAGACAAACATTTATCAATTCATTTCACAAATGATCAATTAGCCGATATCTTCACCAAGCCTTTACCTATTCGCATATTTTCTTTTCTTTACAGCAAACTAATAGATGCTTCACATCATTAGTTTGAGGGGAGATGTTAACAGTTATGTATTATACACGTTGTATTAAATATTACATGTAAACAGTTTGAGGGGAGATGTTAACAGTTATGTATTAGCCATCCAGCGTGCTTGCAGCTTTTGCTTCGCCTTTTCTGGTGAACCTTCTTCATATTGCTCCTTTATAAGATGCTTTTAAAAAATTATTTATAAAGAATTATTTTGTTTTCTATTTTTCCTGTTATAAATGTTGTCTTATACTCCAAGCAGTAAGTTAAGTTTGTTTAATAATGTAGATAATATATTACAATATAAGAACTTGATTCTAAACATGCATTCTCAATTTTTCATACAGGTCATGTTAATTGGTTTAGAATGCTTATCTTGGGTATGAAAAGGATTCATCTTTCAAGAGCATTTCAAACTCAAAGCAACATGTTTTAACAGAGCTTTATGGTATAGATGAAAATCTGTCTATTAGGTAAGTGGAAAAAAATATTATTTTTTTGTTCTCTTTTGATGTTTATTTTCTCTCTTGAAAAAAAAGTTTATATATTAAAAGATTCATGTTAATGTCTCTAAATTGATTATGCAAATTATTATCTTGAAAAGAATATTTTCATATAGCTGTATGAAATTGCATTTATAACAAGACAAAGGACCAAATAAAATGAAATTAAATAGTATAACCTTTTTAGAGTCTACTTTGATTCCTTCTCTTGAGATCATATATCCCACCTACTTTTTTTATCTTTTTTATTTTTATTTTTATATTCCCATAAACTTTTTAAGAGTATGTGTTGAATATGAACTTAGTTAGATTCAGCTTCATGCAAAATCTTTTATAATTGATTTAGCTTCATGCTAAATCTTTTAAAAGGTTCTTTGTCAAAACATGTCATTAATATATACACCATAAAAGTTTCTTAATTTTGTAATTTATTTTTAGTGTTAAATAAATGGAGTGTTATTTAAAGAGAAAATAATGCATATAGATTGATATTAATAATCTCCCAACAGATCTTGAACTTTCGACTTGTAATTTAAAGTTATGATGTAATAAATGATAGAGATAAGGTTCGAAGAGCATATTTATTGAAGGGACCCCATCAACCGAGAAGTCATCAATTCTTCCAAACTTTATTTAAAAATATTACACACAGATTTAATCTAAAATATTTTGATGAATATGTTGATTGGCTAGAGTACAACATGCAGAAAGGTGCTACTTTTTATCTTTACTGTTACCTATTCATTTTAAATATGTTAAACTAGTGGAGACTCAATTATTGGGAAAGGGTTTGAAAATTGGAAGAAGAAAGAAAAACTATTAAGTCACGTCAGAAAGCATAATGGTGAACATAATAAGGTCAGACACAAATGTGAAGATTTAATGAAGAATCAAAAATACGAACTTCCTACTTTATAGTTGAGCAAAGATGAGAAGAACAAAAAAAGATATTTACAGGGTCATATTGACTGCAATAATATATTATGTTAGATTTCTCTTACATCAAAGATTTTATTTCGTGGGCATGACGAGTCATCTGGGTAAGATAATTGAGGAAATTATTTAGAGTTACTTGATTTCATTACTAACCATACTAAATAAATTAAAAAAGTTACCTCTACATATATAAGCTCCAATTTAAAGTTTACTAAAAGTCCAGAAAGAAAATTGTCATGTTGCTGATACTAAAACTTTAATACATATTATAAAAGATATTTGTGACTTATATTTTCTCAATTATCATCGATGAATCTAGAGATGTTTCTACAAAAGAATAACTAGGTATTGTAGTGAGATACAAAGATAAGTTGGGGCAATTTATTGAAATTACACATATTGCATTAACTCATGTGATAACCGTGAAGGAAACCATTGAAATAATACCTATGAAGCACTCGTTGAGCATACATAGAATCTGTGGTCAAGGTTATGATGGGGCATCCAATATGAGAGAAAATTTTAATGGTTTGAAAGCACTTATTCTTAATAATAATCCTCAAACATTTTACTTTCACTATTTCACCCATCAAATTTAATTATACTTTATAGAAGTAGTAAAGAATCATTAGAAAGTGAAACATTTGTTTGAGTTTAATTCTAGAATTTGTAAATGTTATTTGGGCTTCCTGTAAGAGATCAGATGCTTTTAAAGCTATTAATCATGATAACATACTTTCACATCTTAAATATGACAATGTAATAAGTGGTCAAAGTTTAAATTAAGAGTCTAATTTATAAATATCTATTAATACTCGATGGAGTTCACATTTTTATTCTTAATTAGTCTCAGGAGAATGTATGCTTCTATAATTGAGGTGCTTGAGATTGTTAAAGAAAAAGTGATACATTATCAACAGTCTGTTGAAGTAGGTATTCTGATTGATATAATAGTCTTTTAATTTTATTTTCATAATATATTTGATGATTGATATCTTGAGGATTACAAATGAGTTATTACAACCATTATAAATAAAAAATCAAGATATAAAAAATATGATGAAATTGGTATAAATATTTAAATAATTACTACATATATTGAGGGAGAATGGATGGAGTGCTTTACTAGATGAAGTGTCATATTTTTATTATGTTTTTTAAGTTAATATTCCAAATATGAATGATATATATATAACTCATAGTTGATCAGTGCAAAGAGATAAAAAATAACAAACCTATATGATTATCATATTGAGTTATTATATACTATAATTGACATACTACTTTAAGAGCTAAATTATATCTTTTTTGAATATAATGTTGAGTTACTTCTTTGTGTAGCATGCTTAAACCTAAGTAATTCTATGCTTATGAAGAGATAAAATTAATATGTCTAGCAAAGTTATATCCATTTGATATTTTTCTATAATTAACCTTCTAGCTCTTAATTAAAATTCAATTATTAACTTATATTATTAATATGCGTATTAGTGATGAGTTCTTCTCTCTATGTAGTATTGCTGATATTGTAAAAGAAATTATTAAGATCAAGAAGGATGATATATATCCTCTGGTTTATAAACTTATTACTTTAATATTAATTTTATTAGTTGCTACTGTTATAGTGGATAGAATATTTTCTGTAATGAAGATTATTAAACATCGATTGCATAGTAGGATATGTGATGATTGACTCAATGACTATATGATGCCTTACATTTAAAAAGATGTATTCGATTTGATTCCCAATAAAATTATAATATAATGTTATTAAAAATGTAAAATAAATTAATAAGCATATAATAATTTTCAATTTATTTATGAAAATAACATATAAGATTTTTCTTTGAATTATGACCTTATTTTAAAAAAAAATATTAGTCCATCTATACGAAAATTTTGCCCTCCTTAAGAGTTGGTTCCCCCCTTATGTTTGGCTTAAGAATTCTTATAGCTACTTTATGTAAGTTTAGAGCACTTGATTCAAACATCTTTCACTACTCATATACATAATGTCAAGTTAAAGAGCTTAGTGAATTGCATATTTGTAAAAAAAAAGGTATAAGTATATGTTGACATTAAAAAGAGAATTACTAAATTATTTTTTTTCCATCATCAGTGTAATTATTTTTTCAAATCTTTGTAAGACATAATGGAATAATCTGACCTCATTCATTATAATAGTAGGCTTAGAATAAATATTTTTATTTCCAATTAATTCAACAAGATCTAGCAAAACTTCTTGTTTTTGATAATAGTTCTATTTGTCATACTAAAAATGATGATTGAAAAAGTATGTTGATGTATGAATGCCATGCCTTAATTGAGTATTCAATGTTCTTTTTATTATAGTGGTGAAAGGCTTATACGATCTCTTTATATTTCTGAACATAGTTTTGATTATTTTTCGTGCCCTGTGTATGCCATTATATGGATATCCAAGTGAGGGTTTCTTAACCGAGTCAATAATACACAACAACCTAATCAAAGGGCATGATATCTTTGAAATCATTAGATAATCATTCAAAAACTTTAAATCCAAAATAATTGAAACTATTTCCTTTCCATTGTAGGTTTTGGATATCTTTGAATATGTATAAAACTTGCTAGTGATTAATGCTTGTTGGTTATGGTGGTCCACATGGTTGTAATGGTTGTGGCAAAATGGGTAGCTCCTGCACGTATGATATTCTTCCAACCTGGCTTTTTCCTAAGCCATACAAGTATAAAAATATGATTATAACAAAAAATGATCACCCTTTGAGTATAAAAATATGATTATAACAAAAACGACATATATTTTGGCATTAAGTAAAAAACATATGAGTTTTGGATTCATAAAAATGAACTATAGAGTAAATTTGGTATTCGCCCAAATTTTACTTTGCATTCATTTTTCATCAAATCAAGCACCAAAATTTTTAAAACCCTACATTTAGAATAGTTTACACTCATTTTTCATCAAACCAAATAGTCCCTAAAATATTTTCATTTTTGAATAAATAGCAATATTGATTTGAATAAGTGTCAAACAAAATTTGAATCCAATTGATATGATGTGCTTATAAGGTATTACGAAAAATTTATAAAATAGTTGAAACTTATTCAAACACTTCGTCGAATCTATGTTCGATCCTCTTTGAAGAAATATAAGTTGATATGATCTATGAAAGGGTCTACATAGTGTCAGACTCTCAGTCTAAAAGACGGCACACCTCGGTAACACGAAACATGATGAAGGGATATGAAGACTTGTTTTAAATTAAGAGGAAGAAAATTTCCTATAAAATAATATCAGCAAAATATTTTTATTAGAAAAAAAATGAAAAAAAAAAAAAAAACTTCCATTTCAACGCTATCATAGGCTTAGCTTGGGACGGCAAACGAAGCCTTATATCTATTATAAACCGTACGTAAGTCTTTATTTTTCCCTTCTCATCTCCAACTTTCAATCACATTGTTGATTGGGATGGCATTTATGCAAATAGAATATTAATTAAATTTTTATTAAATTGAAAAAAAATATTATTTTAATTATATTTTCTTAGATACAGGTAGAAATTTGGCTGTATCATAAAAAATATAATTAAAGCTGTAATAACCAAGGTTTTGAAAATCGGACCGGACAACGAACCGGAATAAGGAGGGGTTCACGGTTCGACCGGTTCGACCGGTCTAACCGGGGTCGAACCGGATGACGTAATAAATAATAAGTATTATTTAAATTTAATACAATTAACATAAAAATAATGTTATCATTCAAAATATGAGATAAGAAATTAAATTAAGAGAGATTCGATAATAATATAACTAAAATAATTATCTATCGTCATTTCGATCTTAAATTAAAAAGTCTATAAACTAGTTTATTTTAAAAATTCTTATCAATATAAAAAGATTAATTAAAAGCAGTTATTTTTAATATAAATTTTTTATTAAAATTTTATTAATCATAATTAATTAATTTTTAATTAACCATTAATTTAATCAAGCTAATAATTTTCATATATTCAAAGACCATTATTATTAAAACTGCTAATTACATTTTTAAAATATTTTAAATATAAAATGACAAATTAATTTTTTTTAATTTAAAAAAACTATAATTAAA
>NW_021424310.1:349316-433091 GCF_001605985.2 Dendrobium catenatum
TATAAAAGATAATTTAACAATTATTATTTTTAATGAATGTTAATTATAATTTAACTACCGTTAAATAATAGCATAAACATTCTAAAAAAATTAAATGAATTAAATTTTAAAAAATTAATTAGAAAAAATGAAACTGGAAAATTAAAATATGGTTTCAATAGAAACCGGAATTTGAACTTTCATATTTGCTCCTTTTTAAATTTATTTGATAACGTGCTTCTATCACTTAATTACGTATAAAATGTGCTCCTTTTATAATTTGACCAAAATATTATTAGTAAAATTTAATATAGTTAAAAAAATTATTACAATTTTTATAATTTATAATTATTTATAATTGGATGATTATTTGTTTTTTTAATAATTAGTTCATTCATTTATTCCGTTTTAAGTATAACTTTTTTATAGAAAATATCATTTAAGATTATTATTACAACAAAATTTATTTTTATTTCTTACTAAACAGTAAACATTTAGAGACTAAAAAATAACTTGAAATAAATGTAAGTTTATTATAGAAAATTCATCTTCTAATAAAAAAAATGATATATTAATATGAATTAACAAAAACATTTTACATAATTTGTACAATTTTCATAAATGATATTTTCTGTAAGAAATTTAAACTTAAAACAGAATAAATGACTGAACTAATTAAAAATAAAACAAATAATCATACAAATATAAATAATTATAAATTGTTAAATTGTAATATTTTTCTTTCAACCATATGAAATTTTACAAATAATATTTATTATTTTTCTTAAATTTCAATCTTAAATTAAGTTTTCAAATCTAAAATACAGAGCCTATTATTTTTAAATTGAGTTTTTAAATTGAAAAAGCCTAGCTTATTATGAAATTTGAAAAAGCCTATGCTACACATTTAAACTAAGGCTTTGTTTGGGGCAGTTTTTTATAGCTTTGTAAAGCGCTTTTTAGTAGAAAATATCTTTAAAAAAAAATTGGTCTAAAACTATCTTAAACGAAGCCTAAGTTTATTGTTGTTATATGCTGTGAACTACTTCACCATATGAATGATTTCTTACTTTCTCATTACAAAATTCTTCAAAGATTTTTCAAATTTGTATAAAGGCATTGGACCTTTAGCCTTTTCTTTTTCTTCTGTATTTTTCTTTTGAATTTTTCAGCCTACTTGATTTTTTGTCGTGCAGCTCTCGTACCTCATTGCTAAACCTTTTGTGGTTGTTCTTTTTTTCCTGTAGTTGTAATTATCTTCTTATAGAATGATATTCACCTGCCTGTGTGTTGCCACAATATTTAAGAGTCTCAGACAGAGAGAGAGAGAGAGAGAGAGAGAGAGAGAGAGAGATGGAGAGAGGGCTAGCATATTACTGGAAGAGAGCAAAGAATAACAAATGGCTATGGCGAAGAAAGACGGCTGCAATAGTTCTCGGCCGCAGAGGCAAGGGAAGAGGCTGGCATAAGGGAAAATGGCTTATAAGGCAAAGCCAGAGAGCCTGTAGACTAACAATAGTTGGCCTTAGCACAGTGAGCAGAGTTCTAAACAAAAGCTCTTCGTTGCCGGAGAAGGAGTTCATGACGATCGGAGAAAAGCGAAGAAGATTTGTCTCCTCTGAGCTCTCTCGTTCTCTCTCATCTTTTTATTTCTAGTCCAGATTTGTATTTGCTTCTCATCATCATCTCTTCTGCTTCCAGTTCTGTTCAACGTACGTATTACCAAGGGTCCTGGTAAAAAATTACATATTAGTAGAGACCATTCAATCTGCTTTGAGATTAGTGTGATGTAATTTTTTTTCTTTTTTTTTTCAAAATAAGCATAAATCTTTTTCTTTTACTTTTTAATTTGATTGACTTGGAACAAAATTTTATTATATTGTCTAATGATTTAGTTGTTTTGATATGTAATATATTACGTGTGAATTAAAATCCCTGCACTAAAATGAGATCCATTTGGATGCAAAATATATTAAAATATTTTGACAGAATTATTATTATTTTATTTAGGCTTCCTTTGAGATGATTTTTTAATTTCTTTGTAAAGAAATATTTAAGTATAAAAATCTCTTGAAAGCATAAAAAAAATCAGTGGACTAAAATTTTGTGTCTAAGCATGTATGAAATAAATTATGCATTTAATAATCCGTTGTTATATATATGTTATATAATTAATTTTTTATATATTTACATATCTAATATCTAAATATTTATTTATTTATATAGCCTTTAAATATATAAGAGTTCTTTTAAGACGACTGTAATTTTTTATAAAGATGATAGTAAAGTTGCTATGAAGAAATCGAGATTTTTAAGGCTTTGTATGGGATAACTTTCTTACTAATCGGCATGTGATTGATGTAAAAATAATAGTGAAAAATATAATATTTCCTAAAAAGTATTTATTAGAAGAGAAAGACATTGAATTCTCAAGATCAATATTTGTTTTTAAAATAAAATTATAGAATGAAATGAAAATGTGAAAGCAAACCATTCTTTTTAGAGGGCAATTACAATATGAATTAATATAATGGGCATATAAATTATTTATAATTGAGCAATAAATTAAATAAATCGCCAGACAGACGTAGAATTGAATGGTAAGAAAAAGACCAAATCTCAAAACAAGGACAGAGTTGATGATAAAAGACCACAATTACGTTAAAGAAGTTCATGTCATATATATAAAAAGTTAAATAACGCTTAATACCTCAATACTTTGATTTTATCAACTCAATTATACCCACGTAGATTTCTTAGGTTTCGTTTGCTTTCATATTTTTTCATAAAACAATTTTTTAATATAATTTTTGTTTTTTGCAAAAAATAAATTTGGTACTAAAAAGTTGTTTTAAAAAATAATAATAAAGTTATACCAAACAAAAAAATTCATTTATAATAGATTTCTTACCATTTTTTAAAACGATATTATTTTATATTAAAGTAGATGTTCAAAAGTAATTAATAATAATCATATTCAAACAAATTAATATTAATACTTTATTTATTAAAAAAAACACTTGAAATGTTAAAAACGAATTACTACATAAGAATTCAGTATTTTCAAACATTAACATCGAAATAATTGAAAATAAAGTTGAAACGGCAAAAATGATCAAGTTGAACATTAAAACTGAATTTACAGGAAATTTTCTCTATAAAATGTCTCAAAAAAGATGAGAGAGTAAAACAAATGTAACAAAATTACTAGAATTTCTTTGTCTTACAATCCTTCAGGCTTGGATTGTGCTTGGAGGCTTTAATTGTTGTAGGAAAAACATGAAAAAATGTGGGTGAAATTATATTCCGTGTGGCAACTTTCAGGAATTTAGTATCATGATCTTTTACTCAGCCCTTAAAGATCTTGCTTCAGGTGATATCTTCTTCTCATGGTCCAACAGAAGATCTTAAGACCCAAATTAACCAGGATAAAGTTTTACTTAATGATTACTGATTGGATCTTTTACCCTCTTCCTACTTCAAGATCCTCAGCCCCCTAGACCACAAACTTTTATTTGGTCTGGTGACCGGACGTAGAGCTACGTTCGGCCGGTACTGAGATCGCGCCACGTAGTAGGCACAAAACCACGTATTTGCTCGGCAATAACGAGAAATACCATTATGTGAAGACAAATACCGTGCAATACCGAGCAATACCGAGTAATACCGAGCAATACAAAGAAATACCGAGTTTTTTTTTCTAGAAAAACTCGGTATTTCTCGGTATTGATCTTCACAGAGCGGTATTTCTCGTTATTGCCAAACAATACCTAACAATACCAAGCAAAAACCGAGTAACTCAGTGGTGACCGCACGTAGAGCTACGTCCGGTCACCGGACCTAATAATTGTTCCTAGACCACTCACCTTTAATCATCCATCACCACCATCTTATTTCACAAAAAAAACATAGATTTCTTTATGAAAACTCTTATTGTAAGCTCCTTAACTTTTGAGATTTCCTTGCCTCACTATTTCTTTGTTCCCATCTCCTCCCTCTATAACAAATTGAGATCCCTCAAAAGCCATATCAATACTAAGAATTGGAACTCACCGGACCTAATAATTCTCCTTGTATTAGTTTAAAAAGTAGTGGTGGAGATGTCAAATACTTTCAAGCATCTTGACATTAATTAGTCCATTAGAATCTGGAGCTACAATTACCTCCGAGTATCTTAAAGAAGGGAAAATATTTATCCCTTAAGCGGGCTAGGAAATGAGATAGTGTTGCAATCCTTCCATTCAGTCTCTAGACTTCTTTGATATTTCTCAGGGGTATCATATCCCTTAGTGCATTAATTTTCTTTAGATTGGCTTCAATCTCTCGGTGGGTTTACCATGAACCATAAGAACTTTCTTGAAGCGACTCCAAAAGCATACGTGGCAGGGATGAGTCGCATGTTGTAGCATAGTAGTAGGTGAAAGCACTATTCCAAAGATAGCATTATAAGCTGATTCTAACTTTACTATAATGAACATGATATAATGTGTAGCCTGTCGGGGAAATTCTCCAAGTATGACTAGGGGACTAGTTGTTCCTTCCACATGTACACATAGGCAGGGGGGGATAAATAAATAAAAAGATTTGGAGAATTATCATTAACTTGATGAGAAAAAAAAATTAAGTACATTTGAATAAAATAAAATAATTGTTTTATTCTATAAACTGACATTATTATTATTTTTTAAAATTTTAATATTTTTAGTTAAATATTATATTTTGATTATTTGTTTTTTTCTTTTTTTATTTTTTTTTTTACATTTTTAATGTAAACTTGTAACAAGAGTTTCTTAAGAAATTAATTTATTTATCAATGAATTAAAAAAACCTCTTAAAAATAAGGTTACTCTCATACAATTACCCGCCCCCCCCCATAAATAAAATTTCTGGCTCCACCACTACCCGTACATGTCGATTATCAAACCCATATAGTGGACCTGAAATGGGTTGGAGTTTCTCTCTAGCTAGGCCCATGTTAAGAAAAGTAGAGTAAAATAGGATATCCAGCAAACTTCCATTATCAACCAAGATACTCTTGACATTACAACATGGGTCACTAATCCCCACACTAATCACGAGTGGGTCTTGATGAGGAGTCTTTATTCCCTCTAAATTAGAGTCATCGAAAGCAATGGAGCGATCAGTGTGAGACTTCTTTAGTGTTGGATCCTTACTTACTATAATTAAGACTTGGTTGGATAATGATGGGCCCTCGACAATGGTTTCAATGGAACTCCTCAGTAGTTTGATTCCTACCAGAATGGGGTGTTGAAGGATGGCTTCAGTCAGGGGTAATGACTCCTGGAAGTCCCATTGATGAAGAGATTCTCGAACTAATTGTTGCAGTTCATGATGTAGGATGTTGCATGGGAGTTTAGCAATGTAAGGTCGGGTCAAGCCTTCTAGGATGTCTAGAGGAATGCGGACTAGACGATTAGGGCGAGAAGATGGGTAGAGCTAGCGGTGTCAACAAGGTCAATGTCTTGCTATGTTTTAGGGCGACCCCTTAGCTGAGGAAGAGGAATATCTACATGAAGATGTTCAAGTTGAAAACCTTCGACCAGTGGTGAACTTTAAGGGAGAAGAACCTCTTCTTCCTATGTTAGTGTTGGTTGTCAGATCTCTCGTGGAAGTTGAAGGATCTCATTTTGAGATTCCTCCATTTTTTATTGTGATCTTCCAACAATGGTCATGATGTCACTTCCCCGGTAGGGTTTCACCCAACATGGTAAAAAGAGGCTAATACTTGGCATCCCTGGTTCATGGGCTGAGTCCTAAATCGGTGTGAGCTTGAGCGAGAGGCTCCCAGGTTACGATTACTACGTATATTTGCCATTAAATTAGTGCTTAGGATAGTGGGATTGAGATTTCTCACAAATGGCATCAAACTATTATGGGCTAGAGTATTCGCTGTGATAAAGTATAAAATTTCATGTATAAGCATTGCACGAATATCCAACACACAAATAGAAGAAAAAAGCACCAAAATTTTTACAAGGAAAACCCTGAAGGGAAAAATTATGGGGTCACGCCTAGTTGAAATAATTCTACTAATATTTGAATAGATTAGAAATGACTGGTTCATCCTTGAAATTGAGGAAGATCATATTACACAAGTTAACTTCCGAGTTGAAAACTAGTGATAAATGGTGATTAGACAAAAATCTGGTGATATTTAATGGTTGGGCAAAAATTTTATGTTGATTGGCAGTCGGCAGAAGTTTTGCATCAGTCTGATGATAGATAGAAGTCCGGCGATTGAAGGAAGTACGAAAATGGGTGAAAGTTAGGTGATGGACGAAAGTCCAGTGTCGGGCAGAAGTATGGCTACGGGTAGAAGTCCGATGATGGACGAAAGTCCAGTGTCGGGAAGAAGTCCTACGGAAGTTCAGCGACGGATAGTTGTCCAGCAGAAGTCCAACAACAGGAAAAAAAATTGATGATGTGCGAAAGTCTGATGATATGCAGAAGTTTGGCAATGAAGGAAGTTTGGTGACAGGCAGAAATCCAATAGAAGTTTGCCGACGGGTGGTGGTTCGGGGAAATTCTTGCAGTTGACGGAAGTCCGCTGTCGGTGAGAAGTCCAACAGTGGACGGAAGTCTGGCATCGGGCATAAGTCTAACGTAAGCCAAGTGAAGGGTGGTGATCGGGCATAAGTCTGGCTGCAGCCAGTGGCCTGGTAGAAGTTTCGAAGGTGGTTAAGGAGGAGCTTGGTGGCAAAGTGAGATCTCAGTTTTCTCTTACTTCTTCCTCTCCTTCTACGTTCTCTTTCTTCTCCTCCCCTTTTTATGAAGAATGGAAGGTTTATTTATAGTTTTTGGGGAGTGGCATGGCTAGTAAAGAGTGAGAAGATCAAGGGTAGGTTGAGATTGTTTCTGATGGATGGTCGATATTGGTTCCGTTGATCATTGACTGTTTATCGAGCATTTGAGTATCTTAATGATGTTAGAATTTAATGATATTGGGCTCCTTGGATTTGTTCCGTCAAGCCGCTCGATAAGACTATAATCATGTCACATTTGGAAACTATTTGGTCATCTAATTTATAGTTTAATTGAACTTTCCAAATGTACTTCGGGTCTTCAAAACTCATTTTGGCTCGGATTGAGTTGTATTTGGTGTCATGAGGTTCATCTTTTCGAGACATTTCATTTGACTATATGTTTGCGGAAATCAGAGTTCGGATGGTCCCGAATTTAATTTTAGAAGTTTCCAACTTGATTTTGTCTCAAGATTTGTGCCATATCAATATAATTTTTTGATGATATATCAAAGCTTATTGTAGAAAATTCATCTTCTAATCAATAAAAATGATATATTAATAGGAATTAACAAAAACATCTTACATAATTTATATAATTATCAAATGACATTTTTTGTAAAAATTTTAAACATAAAACAAAATAAATGATTGAACTAATTAAAAATAAATGATTTAATACTCTCTAATTACAGAAATTCTTCACAGATTTTTTCAAATTTGTATAAAGGCATTGTACCTTTAGCCTTCATTTTTTTCTCTGATGTAATCTTCTTTTGAATTTTTTAGCCTTCTTGGTTTTTTGTTGTGCAACTCACGTACTTTATTGCTCAACCTTTTGTGGTTGTTATTTTTTTCTTAGTCGTAATTATCTTCTTATAAAATGTTATTATTCAGAAAGAGAGAGAGAGAGAGAGATGGAGAGAGGATAGCATATTATTGGGTCAGGTGACCGAAACCATCTCTCCATTTGGTCGCCAATAGAAATGCGACATCTGTTAGGCATTTTTTTAATTTAATATTAACACTTTATGTCTTGTCAGAGTTAGCGACCCGACCCGATAACGCATTTCATTTGAACTTTTAAGCATTTGTACGATCAGTATAAATTTTATATGATCTCCTTATGTGTGTGTATATGTTTTTATTCACTCAATTACAATCACTCCCTTTCAATTTAATTTCAAAGAAATGCAAACTTTAAATTTTACAAAGTATCTCATTCTGAATTTGATTTGAAGTCTTCGTAGTCTAGAGTTCATTTTTCCTGACATGTTAGTACACAAGAGCAAATACAAATCTTCTAAAATTGTTAGTAGATAACTACACATTTGAACAATAATGTTTGGAATCATCAAAATTACATAAGTTGCAAAAATATAAAGCATTCAAATAGCAATTATCTTAACAAAAAATTCCTACCCTCTTTTAAAATTTAAAACCGAGAATTTAACCTTAGTGAATTTAATAAGAAAAGTTTTTTAACCACAAGTTAGAAACAGTAAAACAAAAATAAAAGCAACGAAAAAATAAAAGACACGAGATTTATAGTGGTTCGGTCAAACATGACCTACATCCACTCCTCGGAGGCACCCTCCGAGTATTGCACTAATACCACAAGTGACTCTCCTTTTGCACCTATAGCAAGGCGGAGAAGCCTTTACAAAACTCTCTTCCACCACAACCCGGTGCGGTAGAGAACCATAATCCTTTTACACTCTTCCCAGTATTGGCAGAGAATCAATCGTCCTTTCATACTCTCCCGGTGTAGGCAGAGAACCCTTCATCCTTTCACACTCTCCTAGTGTGGGCAGAGAACCCTTCAGCTATTCACACTCTCCTAGCATGGGTAGAGAACCCTTCGGCTGTTCACACTCTCCAAGTGTCGGCAGAGAACAGGATCTCCTTGACATATCTTTTTCATAAGAAATCTAGAAGGAAGAGAGAAAAGAGTGAAGTAATCAAAAACCAAAAGTAGAGACTCTTACCTTTGAGTACCAAGTGAAACCTTCACGCTCCAGTAGTAAGAATTCTCCTTCAAACACTCTCTTACACTCTGTCCTTGACTCTTCTTTCAATGTGCACAAACATTAGTAGGCAAAAAGATTAAGTGGTAGTTTATATTGGACTTTATATAGGAAAGACACAAAAAAATCATCCAAAAATAGCTAAAACTCAAGTCTGTCAGCACTGGATCGTCCCGTACGATCGTGGATCATCCCTGATGATGTTACTTAATTCAGTTGGAAATGAACCTAATGTATATTGGTATGAACTGACTTCGTACACATTAATCGTCCTGTACAAACCTCCTGTACAAATTTTTTAGAGGACATTTCATCCTGGGACGAATTGGAGTTCGTCTGGACAAAATTTTTCCAGAAAGCATTTCGTCCTGCCACAAAAATAAATTTCGTCTGAATGAAAATTTTCCAAAGGACATTTCATCCTGGGATGAATTGGAGTTCATATGGACAAAATTTTTCTAGAGAGCATTTCATCCTGGCACGAATATAAATTTCGTATGAATGAAAATTTTCCAGAGGAGATTTTGTCCTGGGACGAATAAAATTTTGTCTTGGACGATCAGGACTTAGAAAAATTTTCATCGCTTCCTGTTCATTTCATTGCTCTTCTGAGGAGATAACTAACTTGATCGTCCCGTACGAACAATGTTCGCCCTGTACGATCCATATAAATTTTTAAAGATGTCCTCAAGTGTGTGTTTGTGTGTGTGTTTATTAACTCAATTATAATCTCCCTCTCAAACTTAATTCAAGGAAAAGTACAAGCTTCAATTTATAAAATATCTCATGCAGAATTTTATTTGAAGTCTTCAGTAGTCTGGAGTTTGATTTTCCTGAAAGTGTTTGTTCACACAAGAGCAAAAACAAATCTTTCAAAAAGTGTTAGGAGATATCAACACATATAACAATAATATTTGAAATCATCAAAACTATACAAATTGCAAGAATGTAAAACATGTAAATAACAACTCTCTTAACAATCTCCCCCTTTTTGATGATGGAAAAATAATTATTATTTGTATAATTTCAAATTCTAAGAATCTCCTAAACTCCCCATGAATTGATAATCATATGAAAAATAAGAAGGCTTTGCATAACAATTTTAAATTTTTTTCTTTTTTTATTTATTTTATTATTATTATTAAAAAAATAAAAAAAATATGAAACAAATATAAAGCAACAAAGATATAAATATACGAAAATATATGAATAATATTTCCTCCCCCTTTTTGACAACAGCAAAAAGAGAAGAAGAAAAATACCAGAAATATAAATAATCATATGATAATCCTTTAATAATTGATCCTTGAAAGTGATTGAAATAAATCTTGCAAATAAAATCAAAACATTAGGTAAATCATAGTAATTCATAGAATTTAAGAAGAGATATAATATTGATAATAAAAAGTATATATAAAAAATATGAGTCAATTTAGACACTAAGATAGAGAAAATCATTGCAAAAAGGATGAATAGAAAAATTGTATATTTCAAATTTCAATATGGAATATAAATGTATAGAAGATCAATTTGAATTAAGAGATTAAAAGATTATGAAAAGAATTAACTACCACATGTGGCGCTTTGTGCATCTTTTTCAAATTTGTGGCACATTTTCGTGCATCTTTTTACTTGTGGGCTTATTTTGTGCCTCTTTTTCAAATTACGAACTTTTGCGCATTCCTTTTGATTTTTGTATATTTGTTCATTTTTTAAGAGTAATTTTGATCTTTCCAAAATCAATAATAAAAAGTTTCAAATTTTTCTAAGTGCATAAATATTTATTGATAAGTGAAATATAAAATAAGAAAACATCATAATTACAATAATAATATTAGACATTAATGTAGTCTAAATAAGAGACATAAAATTGACAATCTTAATTACATCAAGTTATAAGCAAAACTTAAATCTAGAAAATTTTGATTTTCTAATGAATTTAATTTTAACTTGCATTTCAAAGTATAACACTCTTAAGATAAAAAATTATAACAATTGTCATATGGGCTAACACACATTTTTAAAAATAAGATTAAATCCAAAACAGGATAACTTATATTGATATCAAAATAAATGATATTACAATCTCAGCAAATGATATCAATACGATATAAGATTAAAAAACAAAAAAAATATCTAATGAAAAGAATATGCATCACTTCCTAAATCACAAAACTAACACATCAACTAAAAAAAAACAATAAAAATAAGTACATGTGTCACTCAGATGGATCCTGATATGGAGGAGCAGGAAGAGGTGCAGCACCGAAGAAGTTGAGATAGCTACTCATCATAAGCATATTGGAATTTATATCGTTTATCTATTCTCGCATAAATCACATATCTTGAGTGTACTGTATATCCTGCTGCTGCATATGAGCTTCAATTTGATCAAACCTTTGATCAAAGTGAGTCTTTAAATGGTCAAATCTTAGAACCAAATCCTGATAATTTAGTTCATTAGCAGGTGTAGGTGTAGGTGCAGCTTCATGTTCTTCCTCAGTATCACTAATGACATGTGCTTTATTTGGTTCTTCTTTATTGAAGATTGCTCTAAATGATCCGTCGTTGTAGTAGAGTGGTTCTTTAAAATCTTGACCAGGATGAACCAAATTGTATTTCTTATCCAGAATGTAGGCAACCAGATGTCCTTAAGCAATTTTCTTCTTTCTTTTATGTTCGACATAACCAATTTTAGAGAGTCCATAAAGATAATTAAGGATTAGTTGGGCTTTATTTATAGGTTGTTTAGTCATGATCAAGAAGGTTACTATAGAAAGAAGAGGAGTAATGTTGATTCTATCGACAGCTTTAGGAATTATAGAAGTTCTAAGAACATGCTGGATGATACGAGCATTACGAACAAGACTGGATACATTAGGCATATGCTCGTTAAAAATGATTCCTCTAATCACTATATTAATTTCAGACCATTCATATTCAGAAGTGGTGGTCAAGGTATGCGCTCTAGCTCCCTCAGTCCTTAAGTTTAAAAAGATTCCTAAGTCAGCTTTGGGGATTTCAACTTTTTTCTTAAAGACATAGGAACAGATAAAAAAATGGTCGGAGTTGAAAGACATGTTTCCCAGGAAATAGTGAAAGATTTCTTTGTTGTAAAGATAAACTAGTGTGAGGATGAAACCAAACTGAGTTGAAGCAAACAAGTTCATTACCTAAAAAGTCAGTTAATCCTGGATAAGAATTCTGAAGGGTGTGATCTTAGCGGATACGAATCTGGGGAAAGACTCTTCATTGGCTTTGGAAAGAAAGTTATTGGAAGAGATTTTAGAAGGTCCCTTGGCTAGAATCTTTTGACGCTTGCTTGAACTTGCCATTGGAAAGGATCTAAAGGATGAAAGGTTTTGAAAGTGATGTGTGAGTGTGACTATTGAGTTCAAAAGCCCGCCAATTTATTAAAAAATGACTATTCGTACAGACAAAATTACGTTCGTCCCGTACAAAAAAAAAATTCATATGGATGAATGAATGAGTCCAAAATAAAATGGCTTTTCATAATCACACAACTTATGAAGCATCCTTTCGTACAGAATTTTGACCAAAACGATCTTACAGACGAACACGTGTTCGTCCTGGATGAAATGATCATTTTAATGACAGTTTAAACCATCCCCTGCATTGAACTGACATGTGTAATTCCGGACAAACCAAAAGTTCGTACGTACGAAATATAGCATTGAAAACTACTTTATCCGTTTAACTGACATTCAATCATCTCGTCGTTTGAACAAGTTCATCCTGGACGATTGTATAGACGAAGTGAAAATTAAAAACTAAAAAATTACACGTAAATGGTTCAAAATCTGATAGTTTGACACACGACACAATTCATCCTGTACGAAAAAATTTTGTCCCGGACGATTGTCACTCAAAATTTTCAAAATAAGCACTCAATCAAAACAAAAAACACAAGCACACTAAAAACACAATGAAAATGAAAACAAAAACTGAAAATACAGAAAAAAAATCACAAAACACATTGATATACAAAAAATTACTAACTAAAAACACACATCAATATTGCAAAAAAAATATTTTTATTAAGCATTCAAATCTATTACTCCAAGCATTGTTCTTAATGCACTGAAAGTATTAAAGGCTAAAGATTTTGTAAAAATGTCTGCAAGTTGATTTTCAGTAGAAACATGAGTGAGTTTAATTTCTCCTTTGGATACATTATCTCTTATGAAATGATGTCTGATGTCTATATGTTTGGTTCTTGAATGTTGAATAAGATTTTTAAAAATACAAATAGTACTAGTGTTATCATAATAAATTGGAGTAGTGCCTATAGTTAATCCTAAATCAATTAACTATTGTTTCAACCAAAGTACTTGTGCCACACAACTTCCTAATGCAATGTATTCAGCTTCTGCAGTAGATAGGGCTACTGAACTTTATTTTCTACTGGACCAAGAGACTAAAGAATTTTCAATAAACTGACATGTTCCAAAAGTGCTCTTTCTATCCACCCTACAACCTACAAAGTCAGAATCTGAATAACCAATTATTTCAAATGAAGAGCTAAAATTAGTATACCAAATTCCTAAGTTCTGAGTTCCTAACAGATATCTTAGAATCCTTTTTACTGCTGTCAAATGTGATTCTTTTGGATCTGATTGAAATATAGCACACAAATAAACATTAAACATGATATCGGGTCGGCTAGCAGTCAAGTAAAGCAAAGATTTAATAATCCCTCTAAATTTCTTTTGATCAATAGATTTTCCCTTAGGGTCCTTATCCAACTGAATTGAGGAACTTATAGGTGTAGTAACAGGTTTAGCATTGTCCATTTCATACTTTTTATGGATATCCTTAACATATTTTGATTGACTAAGAAATGTACCCTCATCAATTTGCTTAATGCTAATTCCTAAAAAGTAACTTAAATCTCCCATTAGACTCATGTCAAATTCACTAATTATTTTAGAAAATTCATCACAAAGATTTTTATTTGAAGATCCAAAGATGATGTCATCTACATAAATTTGTACAATGAGTATATCCTTTCCAAATCTCTTCAAAAAGAGTGTTATATCCACACTTCTTTTTTTAAATGATCTTTCAAGTAGAAAGGTGCTCAATCTCTCATATAAAGCCCTAGGTGCCTGTTTCAATCCATATAATGCCTTTTTCAACTTGAAAATATAATTTGGGTATTTAGAATTTTCAAAACCTGGTAGTTGTTCTACAAAAATATATTCTTGAATTACCCCATTTAAAAAAGCACTTTTTACATCCATTTGAAATAATTTAAATCCTCTAAAATAGGTAAAGGCTAGTAAAACCCTAATTGCTTCAAGTTTAGCTACATGGACAAAAGTCTCCTCAAAATCAATTCTTTCAATCTGATTATACCCCTTAGCAACTAATCTAGCCTTATTTCTAATGACCACTCCTGAGTCATTTATATTATTTTTGAATACCCACTTAGTTCTAACTACACTTTGATCCTTTAGCTTTATAGTTAATTCCTAAACTTTATTTCTTATAAATTGATTTAACTCTTCATACATGGCTAAAATCCAAAATTCATCAAAAAGTGCTTGATCAATATCAGTTGGTTCTATTATTGATATGAAGGCTGAATGATTGACTTCTTTATTTAATCCATTCCTAGTCCTTACACCCTCACTAGGTTCACCAATTATCAACTCCTTTGGGTGGTTTTTAGAAAATCTCAAATCTCTAGGCAAAGGATTTTCTTTCTCTAAATTTTCTTCCAAATTTATTTAATCAATCTTTTGGGAGTTATCCTCAATCTCATCTTCTACAATAGTTGGCTCTTCCAAATTTCCGAATTCATCCAATACAATATGCGTGGTCTCCTCAATTACCAAAGTTCTTCTATTGAATACTCTATAAGATTTTCCAACACTTGAGTATCAAAAAAAATTTCTTCATCTGATTTTGGATTAAATTTTCCTAAGACAGATTTTCCATTGTTATGTATAAACACCTAGTAACTAAAAACATGCAAATGAGAAAAATTAGGTGTTCTTCTTTTTAGAAACTCATAGGGTGTTTTATTTAATTTAGATCTCACATTCACCCTATTAAGAACATAACATGTAGTGCTAACCGCCTCAGCCCAAAAGTATCTAGGAAGTGAGTATTCTGCCAATATTGCTCGGGTGGCTTCTATTAATATTCTATTTTACCTTTCGACTACCCCATTCTGTTGAGAGGTTCTAGGTGCAGAAAAGTTATGATCAATTCTTTTCTCCTTACAAAAATTTTCAAATATTTCATTTTCAAATTCTCCTCCATGATCACTTTGTATAGTCATAATTTCACTCCCAAGTTTTCTTTGAATCCAAGTCAAAAATTTTCTAAATTCCTCAAATGATTCACTCTTATGAAATAAAAATTTAACCCATGTGAATCTTGAGTAATCATCCACAATCATAAAATCGTATACCTTCTCTCCTAGACTTACAATTCCAACTGGTCCAAAAAGATCTATATGCAAAATCTCCAATAGTTTACTAGTTCTAAGATCTTTATTAGATTGAAAAGAGTACTTCACTTACTTTCCTAATTGACATGCATCACAAAAGTGGTCCTTAGTAAAGTCTAGTTTTGGTATACCTCTCACTAAGTTCTTTTAAGTAATCCTGCTAAGGTTTTTCATGTAAGAATGACAAAGTCTCCTATGCCAAAGTCATGACTCATCAGAATTAGTTTTTAAATAAAAAGTAGTAAGAGTTTGAATGTAATTCAAGTCTAGCATATAAGAATTTTTTACCCTTTTACCATTCAAAACATCATTTCCATTTAGGCTTAAAATGCAGCTAGTATGAAAAGATTTTACACAATATCCTTTGTCACATAGCTGGCTTATACTTAACATATTACGCTTTAATCCTTCTACCAATAACATATTTTCAATATAAAAATTCTTTAGATTTCCAATCATACCTATCCCAATCACCTTCCTTGTGGTGTTATCTCTGAGTGTAATCTTACCTCCACTCCTGGATTCCAGCGAAATGAATTATGCAGTATCTCTAGCTTTGAACATCTGCTGTCCATGTACCATATGCTCTCATGAGGTCTTGTGTGAGAGCGACCCTGTAAAATTATCAAACGTTAGACCTAAGAACCCAAACAAGTTTGGGTTCTCCTTTTGTCAATTTATAAAGAGATGCATGTATGATATGTCTAGGTTTATGCTTCTTAGGTTTCCACACCAAATATGTTTTATTCTTCAAAGTACAGGTGTGAGCTATGTCCAATCAATCCACAATTATTACATTTTACTTTTGGAAAAGGATTCATAAGTTTACTACTATTCATTTGTCTATTTAGGGATTACATAAATTTAGGATACAAAATAGGATTAGTGAAATCTTCAAGTTTAGGGGTTATCCTATTATCCTTGAGATCTTTTATTGTTAATTTGTAAAATGAATCCATATCTTCCAAAATTTGATTTATATAATTTGATCTATAAATCTTGCTCTCCGATTCATCCTTAAAATTTTAAAAATCTTTTTCAAGTTCTACATAGGATGATTTTAAATTTTCATGATTTTTATTCAAGTTATCAAACTCATCAAGTAATTTCATGTGGTTGTCATCAATTAAAGCATGTTCTTTCCTAAGGATTTCATGATTCTTTTATAGTTCTTCAAATTATAAACTTAGACTAGCATGCATTTTCTTCATTTTCCTATATGCATCATGCATGTGTTCAGAAACTTCAAAAAGTTCATCATAACTTAAGCCACATACCTCTTCTTGATCTGACTGATCAAGACTATCGGCCATTAAGCACAGATTAGTGACTTCTTCTTCCTTTTCTGTCTCTGACGAGTCTGAAGTTGAGTCCGCCCAAAAAGCTCTTTGAAATTTCTTTTTGCCCTTCTTTACAAAAGGTTTCTCCTCTGTCTTCTCCTTGTTAGGAGTGACATTGAGTTTTGGGCAATCTGTCTTTATATGTCCAGGTTTCCTGCACTCATAGCAAATAACATCATTCAAAACCTTTGCATTTCTATTAAATTTACCTCTATTTCATTGTTGGCGTCTCTTCTGCTTCCTCTTCAAAAAGCTTCTAAATTGTCTAATCATTAATGCGATGTCGTCTTCATCCTCAGGTTGTGAGTGTTCACTCTCAGACTCCTCCACTTTCAATTCTATTTTCTTCTCCCTTCGTGGTTCACCTGCATCAATCTTTCTTTGGCTAACTCCATAATCGTAAGCAATTAGCGAACCAAGAAGATTGTCAATAGAGTAAATGTTTAGATCTTTAGACTCTGTAATTGCAGTAATTTTAGCATCATAAGCAGTAGGCAAACAACGAAGAATCTTATTAATCATTTCAGCATTCATTAGTTTCCTACCTAGTGCATGTAAAGAGGTGACTATTTGTGTGAATCTTGTGTACATATCAAAAATGGATTCATTAGGTTTCATGTGAAACACTTTATAATCATGCAACAAGATATTAAGTCTAGTTTACTTAACCTCATTAGTCCCCTCATATGTTATACAAAGTCTATCCCATATATGCTTTCCACTCTTACTAGTAGAAACCCGCATGTAATCTTCTGATTTATGTGCATAAAAAAAACTGTTCAAGCATTTGGCGTTTAGTTGTGCTAAGTCATGTTATTCTACTATCCAATCCACAAAAGGTGTTTCAACTCTAACTCCATAAACTAGTCTAGTTGGTTTTGTATACCCTTCTTGAACTAATATCCACATATGATAATTAAGTGACTATAAAAATATAGACATGATTGTTTTCAAAAAATTAAAAGGAATATTGTCAAACAATGGAGGTCTAATTATAGAGTAACCCTCAGGTGTATTTCGGTTTCAAAATGTAGTCATTTATGTTAATCAAAAAATAGTCTAAACTTATGATTTTGAAATAAATCTCTGATACCACTTGTTGAAACTTATTCACTATGAATTAGGTTGTTAAATCTAAGCTTATGTTCCAGCGGCTAACCAAGAGGGGGGTGAATTGGTATTTAAAAAAAATTTATCCTCTTTTAAAATTTAAAACCGAGAATTTAACTTTAGTGAATTTTATAGATAAAGTTTTTCAACAACAAGTTAGAAACAGTAAAACAAAAATAAAAGTAGCGGAAAAAATAAAAGACACGAGATATATAGTGATTCGATCAAACACGACCTACATCCACTCCTCGGAGGCACCCTCCGAGTATTGCACTAATACTACTAGTGACTCTCCTTTTATACCCACAGCAAGGCGGAGAAGCTTTTACAAAACTCTCTTCCACCAATAACCGGTGCAGTAGAGATCCGTCATCCTTTTACACTCTTCCCAGTGTTGGCAGAGAACTGATCATCCTTTCACACTCTCTCGGTATAGGCAGAGAACCCTTCATCCTTTCACACTCTCCTAGTGTGGGCAGAGAACCCTTCGGCTATTCACACTCTCCTAGTGTGGGCAGAGAACCCTTCGGCTGTTCACACTCTCCAGGTGTTGGTAGAGAACCGGATCTCCTTGATAGATCTTCTTCACAAGAAATCTAGAAGGAAGAGAGAAAAGAGTGAAGTAATCAAAAACCAAAAGTAGAGACTCTTACCTTTGAGTAGCAAATGAAACCTTCACGCTCCAGTAGTAAGAATTCTCCTTCAAACACTCTCTCCTTAACTCTCTTTTTTATTGGCACGAAGATCAGTAGGCAAAAAGATCAAGTGACAGTTTATATTGGACTTTATATATGAAAGACATAAAGAAATCGTCCAAAAACTGCTAAAATTCATATCTGTCAGCAGTGGATCGTCCCGTACGATCATGGATCATCTCGGACGTTGTTACTTAATTCAGTTGGAAACAAACCTAATGTATATTGGTACGAACTGACTTCGTACATATTAATCATCCTGTACGAACCAGGTTCATCCGGTACGAACTGTTATACCATAGGTCGGTTCCGAAAATTGCAGGAAGTTGCCAAATTTTTTTTTTTAAAGTGGGTTCGCTTCATCCTAGGATGAATATGCATTCGTCCGGATGAAATTTTTACAGAGAACATTTCATCCTGGCATGAAAATGGATTTCGTCTGAACGAAAATTTTTCATAGGACATTTCGTCCTGGGACGAATTTGAGTTCGTCTGGACGAATTTTTTCCAGAGAGCATTTTATCCTGGCGCGAATATAAATTTCATCTGAATAAAAATTTTCCAGAGAGGACATTTCGTCCTGGAATGAATTGGAGTTCATCTGGATGAAATTTTTCTAGATAGCATTTTGTTCTGGCACAAATATAAATTTTGTATGAACGAAAACTTTCCAGAGGACATTTTGTCCTACGACGAATAAAAATTCGTCCTGGACAACAGGTCTTAGAAAAATTTTTGTCGCTTCTTGTTCGTTCCATTGCTCTTTCGAGGAGAAAATAACTGACTTGATCGTCCCATACGAATTTGTTGAGTCTAGTAAATAGGTTGTTAGACCTAAGTTAATGTCCCAAAGCTACCAAGAGGGGGGGTGAATTGGTATTTAAAATTTTTCCCTCTTTTGATAAGTTTAATCGAAATTAAAATTTAATGAATTTTTATAAAAAGTTTTTCAACCACAATTTTAAAATACTAAATTAAATGCGGAAAATAAAAAGCAGTAAAATAGAAGGATACACGATTTATAGTGGTTCGGTCTAAACCAGACCTACATCCACTCCCTAGAGTCACCCTCTACGTATTACACTAATACCAATAATGTCTCTCTTTTTGCACCCACAGCAAGGAGGAGAAGCCTTTACAACCACTCTTTTCACTACTACCCGGTGCGGCAGAGAACTGTCATCCTTTTACACTTTCCCTAGTGTTGGCAGAGAACCTTCATCCTTTTACACTTAACTAGTGTTGGCAGAGAACCATCATCTTTTTACACTCTCCTAGTGAGGGCAGAGAACCCTTCGTCCTTTCACACTCTCCTAGTGTGGACAGAGAACCCTACATCTTTTCACACTCTCCTAGTGTGGGCAGAGAACCCGATCTCCTTGACAGATCTTCTCACAAGAAATCTAGAAGGAAGAAAGAAAAGAGTGAAGTAATCCCAAATCACAAGTAGAGATTCTTACCTTTAAACACCAAGTGAAGCCCTCACGCTCCAATGGTAGGAATCCTCCTTTGAATGCTCTCTCACACTCTCTCCTTGACTTTTCTTTCAATAGTCATGAAGATGAAATGGCAAAAAGATTGGGTGGCAGTATAATTTGAAGTATATATATAAAAGACAAGAAAAACTGCCCAAAAACTACAAGTTTTCAATTCTGTACGTAGTGGATCATCTCGTACGATCGTGGATCGTTCTGGACGATTTTACTTAAAGTGTCGGAAATGATCCTAATGTATATTGGTACGAACTATGTTCATACACGCTCATCGTCCCGTACGAACTATGTTTGTACGGTACGAAACGGTTATTATATAGGTCGGTTCCCAAAATTCTACAGGATGTAACCTACAGAGAGCTTCATCTAGGAATAAAAATTAAATTCGTCCTGCACGATCTCATACAGAGAGTTTCGTCCCGATACGAACCTTATTTTTCATCTGGATGAATAGTGCAAGTGAGAATCCCAAGAAGTTCGTCCCGGGATGAATATTAAATTCATCCTAGACGATTAGGACTTAAAAAATTTTCTCCTCGCATGTTCAATCCATTGCTCTTCTGAGGGGTTAATTGACATGATCGTCCCGTACGAACCAGGTTCATCCCGTACGATCAGTTCACAAAAATTATCCCCTAAGAGTGTGTTGTGATTTTTCACTCAATTACAATCACATCCTTTCATTTAAAAACTTATGATTTACAAATGAATAGTTTGAAGTCTTCATCACTTAGAGTTGAATTTCTTAAAATGTTAGTACACACTAGAGAAAAAATAAAACTTTCAAAAAGTGTTAGGAGATATATAAAACAATAATATTTGAAATCATCAAAATAATACAAGTTGCAAGAATGTAAAACATGCAAATAACAACTCTCTCTATAGAATTATGTTCGTCCCTTATGATCCGTATAAATTTTTAAAGATCTCCTCAAGAGTGTGTGTGTATTTATTAACTCAATTATAATCACTCCCTCTTAAACTTAATTCAAGGAAAAGTACAACTTCAATTTATAAAATATCTCATGCTGAATTTGATTTGAAGTCTTCAATAGTCTAGAGTTTAATTTTCCTAAAAGTGTTAGTTCACACAAGAGCAAAAACAAATCTTCCAAAAAGTGTTAGGAGATATTAACACATAAAATAATAAAATTTGAAATCATCAAAATTATACAAGTTGTAAGAATGTAAAATATGCAAATAGCAACTTTCTTAACAGAGTAGACCCTAACACTTCCTTTAGCTCCTGTTCCCCCTATTCCCCAAGCAGTGGGTTCAGATGTACCTTCCTCTTCCACATCTAGCCTTAAGAGAAGGGCCCGAAGGAGTAGGAATAGGAGATTATGTTTTCTCCACTAAAACTTAGTGATGATGAGGAGGACGTTGCTCGTATTACGGTAACCCCTGCTATTACCACTATTTTACCCCCAGCTAGTTCCCCTAGAGACGATGATGCCCGAACCATCTCTAAGTGGATTTGGAGTATCGTCCGCCTAGTGCGAGGTCGAGGGCCTGTCAGTCGGGAGAGGTTACTCTACCAGATCTCTCAGGTATTTGTTCAGTTATAGAGGCAGATGTATAGGTGGTAGAGAGGATAACCACCTAGGCAACCATATAGTTCAATTCCGATAGCCCGACCCCGAATAGTTGCTCCTAGAGTTGGATGACCCTCACATCGTTAGAGATCAAGAAAGCAGCTGGAGCCTACTGGAGCTCAATTTTGTTTATTAGTTATGGCCACTCAACAGCCATTTACCCCTTCTAATTCCCCACCGCAATAGGTGGGTTTGGAGACGATGACAAGCAGACACACCTGTCGAGATAATACAACCAATAGAGGTAGTTGAGCGGTTGGAATCAGTTTTTCCTTCCGGGTCCAAGGTGGTCCTAATGGTTTGTGATACAGATGTTATAGCTTCTCTCGACGGTTCACCGGGTATGCACATAGAGGCACTTTATCAGACCTTCTTCGAGGAGGACATACTTGAGGATGAGTCGGATGAGAATTACCAGTATACATAGTCTATGTAGTTACCCGTTGAGGTCACTCAGATGAGCAGAGAGAGCACAAAAATGAGGAATAAGGAGAGCCCTAGGTGGGTGGATCTCCTAGGTCGGTTGATATAGAGGCTATTATTTTATACCACCAAACTCAGATGGCACAGATGGCTAGAGCCATGGCGGCGATGAGCGCAGTTGACAGCATTGGGGGCGATGCCTCCAATGATGGGCATAGCCACTCCTACTATATTTAGGGACGAGCACATAGTACCCCCACTAGTGCCAGGTTTGCCTATAATAGCTACTACCCAAATTTAGAGTTAGTTAGCACAGTTGTTAGCAGGACATATTTAGGACTTAATAACCTAGAAGGTTGAGCAGGTGATTTCCTCTAAAAAGTTTAGAGAGGTTGTTAGCAGGGGAAATCCTACCCAATTGAGTGCGAGAGGGAGCCCTACCCCTGGCTTCATTCCACCATATTTTAGAGTTTTTGATGAGTTTGGGAACCCGAGGTAGCATATGGCTCAGTATCGAGTTGTATATTGCAACATAGGGGGAATAATGCTTTGATCTTGAGACTCTTTGTTAACAGCCTAGTTGGGTGGCCTTTTCTTAGTACGCTGACCTATTCAATGACTCAATCCACACCTTCGCAGAGTTAGAGAAGCTTTTTATTTAGAAGTTTGTTAGTGCAGAGCACAGTGTCACAGATGGAGAGTTAGTTGTGACTAGATAACATCCTCGATAGAGTCTCCCATATTATATAGTCAGATGGAGGAACCTTAGCCTGCAGTGTAAGCCTTAATTGCAAGAGCAGCATACATTGGAGATACTGTAAAAGAATATTAATGGTCCCATATAACCCTACCATAAGGGTTTCACTATTAAAACCTTCCAGAAGTTATTGACAAAGGTTATTAGCTTGTAGGATAGCATACCCAATACAATCCTTCCTATGGTTGAGAGTCAGCCTTCGCGCAGACCTCAGCTGTAGGAGTGTTCAGAGGCACCTCCTCCTAGGAGAGGAGAGGTACATAATACTTATTGGGACACTGGATAAGGGAAAGAGGCCCGCAGTCAATTCAGTACCTCCACAACAGTCGTACTCACCCAATCAGTCAGCAGTGCAGTCCAGGCCTTTCCATAGGACTCTAAAGGCCCAACAGTACCTATAGGAAAAGCTTAGTAAGAAACACCCTTTCAAAAAGGACAGTGTGAGAAAGATCTTCAATTTTTTTGTTAAGAAAAATATCCTAACATTCCCGTACAACAATATAGTAGAGGAGGGATAGATAGACCACCCACTCTATTATTCATACCACAGATATATCATGCAGATTTTAGAGGACTACTATGTATTCAAGAATAGAGTTTAGAGGCTCATGGCCAGTGGGAAGATACATCTACAGGATAGTGACCTAATACAGACCCAAGGCAAGACCACTCAAACAGTTCAGATGATCTTTAGTTCCAGCCACAATGGCAGTCACAGTGACAGTCAGGGCAGTAGTAGCAGGTCACCCAGAGGTTTTGAGGGAGAGTGGCAGCTAACACTCTCTTGAAAGACAAAGAAGATGATCGATCAAGTAGTTTAGAGTTCAAAGGAAGTTGAGAGGAGGCCTCCTCAGAACTACTCGGTAGTTTCTGCTCTAATTACTACACTAACACATTTTTCTCCTTCTTCTTTTATTTTAGTGCCTACTGATCACATTTCATCTTCTTTTTTTACATGTACTAGAAAAATATATAAGAAAGAAAATTTGTTGTATGTTTAGAAGGGAAGAAAGGGTTTCTTTTAGTACTTACACTGAACGACTTTATTTTCCTTTCAGTTGATAATGAAATAATAGAAGAATGTGATTCTAGCTACTTTTGGTTATCTGCTCCTAATTTTACTTCTACTTCTTCAAGTACTCGCTCTTTTTATATTTTACATACTTCTTATAATATAAATGATCATGTATATAAAGATGAATATGAGTACAAAGATGAACCAATTTTTTTTATTCTTGAGGGTGGTTATTACATTAATTCAGAAGTTGAATATGAGAACCCATTTTAAGAACTCTACTTAGAGCCAACACAAGCCACCACCCTAGAGCCAAGTGAATCTCCTGCCGAGGATGGCTCGATACAGGAAGTTCACTTACGTTTAGGAAAGGTCCTTCCGCCTTGGATGGCTAAAAATACAAAAGAAAAAGATAAAAATATTGTTACCCAACAGGATGATCCTATCCCTTCCTCCCAAGAGCAATCTAAGGAGAAAGGGAAAGGCCCTCAGCTGGATGTCGACTATAATGTGTTGGCTCATCTAAAGAAAATTCCCTCCCCTCTTAGTGTCTATGACACTTTAATGTTATATCCTGACTTAAGAGACACATTGGTGAAAGCCCTACTCAAATTAGAGTCCTATCAAGCATTTTTTTCTTTAGATTCTGTTGAGGTTGCATGCCATTTGAGAGAGATGCAATGCATTGCATTTTTATGTTGTGACCTTTTTTTGGGGACTTCTGAGCACAACCGTCCCTTGTATGTCACTGCTGGGGTCAATGTTATGAGTTGAATATGGTCCTCATCGATCAAGAGGCTTCAATAAATATTCTTACTTATGAAACTTTAAAGGGCCTCTCCCTAGATCACTTTAAGCTCACTTACAATAAGATTATGTTAAAAGACTTCAATGACTAAGGTTAGAATGTCTAGGGTCTATCATCTTGCCTTTGAAGTTTGGAAATTTCTTAACTGAGATAAAATTTCATGTAATTGAGGCTAATACTTCATACAAGGCTCTCTTAAGAAGGCCATGGCTCCATGAGTACGGAATGGTGCCCTCTACCTTGTACTAGTGTATGAAGTATATGTGGAATGATGTCGAGTATTCCATTCATGGATTTACCCAGCCCTTCTCTATGTACGAGGTCTCTGTTTATGATGACACTAAGTATTATGTACCTCAGAAGTCTCATAGACCTCACCCTACCCAGTCACCAGTGATACCTGCTAGTGTTGTATAGGGTCCTACACAGTCACCTGCACAGGGTCCTATATAATCGTTAGTACAGGGTCCATCACAAGTTAGTATTGAGATATGTATTTCCACTATTCATTTTGATAGAGATTATTTTCAATTTACAGTAAGGCACAATGTTCCCCTAGTAGAGATAGGGGAGGACGAGGTAGAGATGGGGGTAGAGGGTCAACCTGTGAGTAGTAGAACTACGACACTCGGAATGCTATTCCCTCGCACCTTTACACTTCTTCTCTGATTGTCGAGTCTGACTCTTCAGATGATGAGATGATCAATGTCCTTCATTACTCAGTCCACTCATCACCTTTGGATTCTTCTGGTTACAATTCACTTCTTATCTTTTGTAAGTGCCTGATACCTGAGGGTAGATTAGTTGTTGATAGTAACTCAGATGAGGAAGATAACTTCCGATGTCAGACTACTAGTGGATAACCTATTACCCATCAAATGAGCAAAAAGAGAGTTAAGGATTCCCATCAAAGACCTTCTAATGCTCCTTCCACTAGTGGTGATGGTTTGCTACAGACTAGCAAGCACCCTGGGCCTCCAATATATGAGATATTCAGGCCAGCACGGTCTAAGGAGTGTGCCTCTTTATCCCTTAGTATTGGTGCCCCACTGGGTCCTAAGAGTCAGGGTCTAAAATAGATCGCTATGGATATAGAGGTTACGAGTGCCCCTCTTTACTTTTCCACTATTATAGAGGGAAATGTAGAGCGGGGTCTCGTTCATTCTGCTTGGCCCGATGTACGAGATGTACAATAAGCCCAGGTTTGGAAAACTGATTTTCCTTGAAACCTAGAAGGTGTGGGTTATATGGGAGAAAGTCAGTTTACTAAAGCGAATGTTCATGCCATCTCTTATTCTCATCCAATTGTTTCTCTTGCCGATGAACTGGTCCTTGATGTTCCAAGAGAGTTCAAAAATGGTATTACTTCTGTCATGGATGAACTATATGAGGTGAACTTATGCAATGAGTAAACTTCTAGGCCTATTTTTCATAGTGCTTTACTGTCTGATTCAGAGGCTCAAGATTACATCCAATTACTCAGAGTTTAAGGATTATTTTGCCTGGAATTACACTGTGATGCCTATTTTTACTTAGGTTTCTTTTCTTGCATGTGTATGGCCAAATTTTTTCTAGGCTCTTTAAAGACTAAAATCTTTTCTACTCATAACTAAATTCTAAAAATTTAAGAATTAAATTATTTTAGAAATCTAACGGCCTGGGGAATAGTCAGAATTGTCCAGGTCATATGCTTATTAATGCATTTTCTCTTTCCTTCTATATGACACTTCCCTGCCTGTGAGTATAGTCTGGATAATCTGGCCTTTGAGGATGAGGTGCCAGACTTGGAGAAGCCTAGTCTCTTCTAATTTTTTTTATAAGCCTATTTTTTAAAAATCTCAAGCATAATTGATGTGGATCATTTAAACTAACATGCATTGCATTATAAACCAATTAAACTAAGAATTTAATTGCATTAGCTCTATAAGCATTCACCCTATATATGTCCAGTACCAATTAGAAAACTCTCTAGATATCGATCCTACTTCCAAAAAATTAAACTACCTACCCATCTTTCATAAAGAACAAATATTATAGATTTTATGCACTTAGGTAGTTAGATAACTTTCCTTTTCAGGCAGGATATAAGCCCAAATGCATTAGTTAGGACACGAGTGTTAGTGTTGGGTAGAATACTGAACCCACTTTAGATCTAGGATTCAAGGCTTCTACATTGGGCATCTTGTAGTATGCCTAAATAGAGGGTAAATTTCATATTCTTCAGGGACTAAAAATCCTGCTTATCTGCATCCCACGGATGATGCCACTCCCATCTTTTCGCTCTATATGATGTGAGTGATTGATTCTATTTCTCTTCTTACTGATTAGTCCCTTCGGATGCTGAGATGAATCGCGATGTTGACTAAGCTGAGTTGAGCCCTTTCTTTCCCTTTGAGTAGGATTTCTTAGACTCCCTTTGTGTGTCAATCCCCTTTTTTTGGGAAGAATAATATTGAATCTTTAATCAAGAATTTTCTCGAGCCCTAAGCTCGATATATAATTAATCACAAGGGCTTGTGCCTGTGGGAAACAGAATTCCACCATCAAATAAACTCCACTCGAGCTGATGTATCAGGTGGGGGAAACCCGTTATTCCGATTAGGTCATATATATTACTACTCATTGGGGTGCGCTGGTGAGAGCCCCTATCCTCAATGGTTAGTCGTATGTACGATCTAATCTACCCTTCCATTGGCCCATTTGCGAGGAGTGAGAAGGCCTGCGATCATTTTTATCCCTCAGGGTGGTGCGGTCGTAAACCCTCTGCACTCTACAGCTGGCGATGTCCTTTTAGAGGCCACACATATTACTATAAAATGCTTTCTCATGAATATGTATATTATAGAATATATGTGGGAAATAGGTTTAGTATACTCTGTACTGTTGAATACCAGTGTATACCGTTGTGTACCCATGTGTATCAATGTCTACCATTTTATATCAAATGATGAAGTTTATAGAACATTTTAGGTCACATTTTAGTACAATTTCTATACATGTAAGTGTTATGTATCGTTATTGTGTACTGATGTTTATTGTTCACTATTCTAATAAAGTTAGTAAAACATTTCAGTGATGTTTTTTTTTTTTCTATTTTCTATACTTGTTAGTTCTATGTTTTATTATGTACTTCTACCGTTGTGTGCCGATGTGTACTGTAATGTATCAGTGTTGAGTACCACTGTGTATTGATTTGTTATATAATCGCATGTTTGTTCATAGAACATTTTTTGTTGATAGTGTAGTGTTCTTAAGCACCACACCTAATTTTGTAGGGATATGTTCTAAAGATAAGTTTATGTTGCAGAACATCAACATTTAGATAAATATGTGATCATTTATTTGATACATTCGGCCAAGAATTTATGGACATACTAAATCAATTGCACATGCATCAGATTCTTCTAATGCCCCACTTCCATCAGAACGTCCCTCGGGTGTATATGTTGTTGTCAATGTGGGATATTAGAAAGCAGTGTTTCATCATAAAGAGATAGAGGCTATCATTCACTTCATATGATGTTACTTTAATCATAGGACTGCTCAATAAAGGAGCTTGTGAAAAAAATAACTCCAATTCCCGAGCTTGTGAAAAAATTTATCATTTTTTTATTGTCCAACCTTTTCTTTCCACTATGTAACTACTGAACCCCTACTATGATCCTTATTGTAGCTCATCTTATAGATCCATTTTTATCTTACAACTGATCATATTCAATTAGGGATTTCCTAGTGGCTGAGTTCAATGTAATTGCTAGGAAGTTTGCAAAATGTAAACCACTAGGATACATAAATGAATTTGTACATATTATAATTGTGAGTGCATGCAACATTGTATAACCTCTGTCTATTGTAGGAATTTATTTTATTGGCTAATAACCTCTTTGTATGTAGATTTAGTTTTTAGAGCATACATCAATCCACACACTAGTGGATAATAACTGATGATCTCATTTTCTTCATTAGGATAGTGAGATTATGTACAACAAAGTAGAGTTTTTCTAATTTATTTGTTGAACTTCAGGATGTATAAGTACTCATGCTTATTCCTTCCACTTCATCTTTATCTAAAGAAGTTGATTTTGCTCTGAGGTCATATTAACAAATATCATCATACAATATTACATAATTTTATAGGAATAACTAGAGAGGAGAGGATATTAATGGAGAGTTCCCCCCTCAATCCTCCCCTGACAAAATAGCCACTCCACCTCACACAGTCCTCTAACTACAACTCACAAGCAACCAAGAGGCAATAATAATTTCTTCATCTTCCATCCCCCCCATGGCCCCACCCCACCAGCTCCCTCATCCACCTTGCATAGAAACAACCTTCTCCCTCTATTGAAACCTATAATGCAAATCATCAAATCCTTTAGAAAGCCATCACAAGATGACCTCCTAATACAAAATTCTTTCGAATAGGTTAATGATGGTTGAATCCATAGTTGGGATGCTTGAGCAGAGAGTACTAGTATTGGAACACCATGTCTTTAATTATAAACAATTGGAAAGAAAATATTATGCCATGGAGATGTTTCTATTGGGGAACTTTTTTTCATTCAAAGCTTATCAAACATGACAACTTACAGAATCTTCTTTAGGGATAGTTACAGTTGAAAAGCTATCGCTGGCTACCAATATTGTTAAGGAAGCCCTAGAGAAGATTGATGTGGATGACAATATATATATTATAGACTTAATCGTGTCACCAATCAAAAAATAAGCAAACCATGATGCACCGAAGGATGTGGTAGATGATGAGGAGGATGAGGGATTTACTACAACCTGTGGCACATGCATATCATGTAAGGTGCGTGAAAGGGATGACCGAAAGAGGAGATTGGTGAAGACCCCATTCACAACTGGTCAGAGGAAGAGAAAAAAAAAAACAAATAGTTACTAAGTCAACTCCTATAGAGGAGTTGACAGTTGCTGCAGCTACAATTATTGAGGTGAAAAAGGGAAAATCACCTGATCCCAGACTAACACCCAAAGAAATAGATTTTTTTTTGGAGGGCGATGATAAGTGAAGAGATGTGGGTGTTCATCGACAATTGTCTTTAAAAGCATAATGGCCAGTAAGTTTGAATTATTATTAAATTTAAATTTTAACCATTATGTATTGATGTGTACTAATGTGTACCTTTGTTGTGTAGTACTGTGTACTTCTATATATCATATATGTGTACCATTGTGTATCGCTTATGTGTATTACTGATCTCTTTTTTTATAGAGCTGACATGATACTTTATGCTAGGAATGTAATTATTTTTAGGTCAAATTGATAAACTTTTAACAGGCCAGTACCTCAATAACAACCATGTAAATGACTTTGTTTTTTTTTTTTTTGCTAGCTAAGAAGAACCAGCTATGCCTATGAATTTTCCAACCATTCCTTTTTGTTTCTTCCGTGTATTAAATTTTTTGGTCAACTAAATTATAATTGGCAATTTTTCTGGCGGTTAGAATTAATTTTTTGGCACTGAGTTCGTATTTGGTAGAGAGAGAAAGTAGAGAGATAAGCTCTGAGAATTCAAAAATACTCTGTTTTTTAATTTCTTTTTTTCACGGTGGCCTTGTCGGAGGAATGACGACAGAAGGTCGTCGGTCACCTGCGGCCGGCGATCCATCAGAGCAAAGGCGTTCCATGGGAAGGATTAGCGTTGGTACTGTACGTGATATTTCTTCCTCTCCACCGGCATTTGGAGACGGGAAAAGAAGTTTTTTTACTGGTTTAAAAACTTCTTCTATGATGAACAAGCCACTGATCATTAACGAAGGAGGATTGATGAAGAAGAAACAAATAGTGGAAGTTCCTGGAAAAGGTAAAAACAAAATCATGGAAGGAATTCTTGAAAATTCTGAAGAAACTATTAAGAATCAGTTTGAGAAAGAAGCAGGATATATAACTGTTCCAGTTATTGCATCCATCGCCTCTGTAGGCATGAAAGAATCAGAAAGTATTATGATTTCCAACAATTTTCAGAAGAATTCTAATGCTCTGAAGGAAATAATTGATATAGCTGAGGAATGGATTTCTAAAGACAACAAAACTCCATCTACGGGAAGGGAGAAAGTTTGATCCTGTTCGTCTGGAGAACTTGGGAATTGCGAAGAGAAGTTCGAAGTTATGCCACAAAGAAGCAGCTCTGCTAATAACCAAAATGCTTGGAACAGGAATAAAAATATAAAAGTGGCTGATCTGGATTATGGAGACTGCTATTCTGAAGATGGAACCACTGTAAAATTACATAAGGAGAAAGTTTGTGAGAATACGTTGAAATTACACAAATCATTGGTGGTTAAAATCTTTGGAGAAAACATTAATTTCTCTTCTATCAGCTATGAATTAAGAAGACAATGGGGAGTATTTGGCAAATTCCATCTGACCATTCTTGGTAAAGGATGGGTATTATGCTCCTTTTTTGAAAATGAACACTTGGAAGCAGTTCTAAACAATGGCCCATGGTTTGTCAACGGAAACATCATCGGTATTGATAGATGGAATCAAAAATTTGATCCAAATTCTTTAGAAGGCCTTTCAGCTCCGATTTGGATCAGATTACCTAATCTACCTCTTTTCTGTTGGGATGAAGTGAACATTTGCCGTATAGCTTCTATGGTAGGGAAGCCTTACCTTATTGATGGCAACATGTTTCAATGGTCGAAAAGAGAATTCGGTCGCATTTGTGTCCGAATCAAGTTGAATGATAAGCTGCCTACAGGAGTTTGGGTAGAAGGAGAAGAAGGTAAATTTTATCATAAGATTGAATACGAAAGACTTCCGAATCTCTGTTTCGATTGTGGTAAAATCGGTCATGACAAGAAGGAATGTATCAAAAATTCTGTATTCAATAAGGAAAGTCCAGATCTGATGAAGATGGAAACGTCCATAAGCAATAATGAAAAGAATGCAGTAGCAGATATTCAAAATTCTGCTGTCAATGTGAATACATCTGATAGTTATGGTCCTTGGTTATTAGTAAATTATGGGAAGAAGAATGCTAACAAAGTTTGGAATAGAAGACCTACAGGCTTGATGTATAAAAACAAACAAAATCCTCAGCAGAAATAATATGTTGCAGCTAAGAAGCCTTCCAATATTGAACCTGTACTGACAGAGCAAGTTCCAGATAAGAAGATTGCAGAAATTCCATTTGAAATTGCAGCTATAGAAATTATTTTAGAAATTGACTCTTTAATCCTCATCAAAAACAGCTTTAACATCCTGGAAGAACTAAAAGAAGGAGAGTTCTTAGATGACAATCCAATTATAAAAGTTCCAGATAGAAAAGTGCAAGAATCCCCTTTGACTGCCAACAAGGAAGAGATGATAAAGATCAATTCTGATGAGTTTACCTCAAACAGCAATGGTAATGAGGGAAATGAGGATTCTCCTCAATCTTCTAAGAAGAAGATAAGTAAACAATTGAAAGACCTGGGACCGATCAATGCTTCTACTAGAAGTCGTAGAAGGGAAATGGTAGAAAAAGGTAATGTGGGGAGCCTTCCCCATAATCCTTTGAAATGAATTCTATTTGTTTTTGGAATTGTAGGGGAGCAAGAAAGAGAAGTGCTTCCCTCTACCTTAAAGAGGTAGTAAAAAATAATGGTGTTTGTTTTGTGGGTTTGGTTGAAACCAAAATTACTTCTATTGATAGAAGTGAAGTTGATACATTAATTGGCAATAATTGGGATTTTTTTAGTGTTCCATCTTCTGGTCTTTCGGGTGGAATTCTTATTCTTTGGAACACAAATTCTGTAACATTCTCTGTTGAGGCAAGTTCTAAACAAATGGTAATTGGTGATATCAAATTGTTTAACAACTTTAATTGCAAGGTTTTTATGGCTTATGGGAGCACTGAGGTGAGCAAAAGAAGAGAATTATGGAGTATGATTGACAGCTATTCCAATCATGATTATCCTATGATATTAGGTGGGGACTTCAATTGTCTTTTATGCAAAGAAGACAAAATTGGGGGAAGGAAATTTTCTTATCAACAAGGTTCTAGAGATATGGAAGAATGTTTGTTAAATAACAATCTTCATGAAGTTAATTTCATTGGACCAAGATATACTTGGTGCAATAACAAAATTGGTGGAGCTAGAATCCTTGAAAGATTGGATAGGTGCTTTGTAAATTATATTGCTTTGAGCTCCCCTTATCAACTAATTGAAAGACATTTGGCTAGAATAGCCTCGGACCATTGTCCTATACTTCTCCAACTCAAATCCTTCAATAAGAATGTTAGCAAAATGATTAAGTTTGAAAATTGTTGGGCTTCCTACCAAGCTTCTTATGGAGTGGTTAAAAAGGAATGGTGTAGAAATTACCAAGGCAATTACTCTCAAATCCTAAACAAAAAATTCAAGAGATCTTTAAAATCTCTATTCTTTTGGAGCAAATTCAAACTTAAAGATTTGAACAAGTTGAAAGATGATCTCATGGAGGAGATTATGGTTTTACAAAGCAAAGAAGCTTCTCAAGGCCATCTCAATGATCAAGATTGCTGGAAACTTAAGGAGAAGGTGATGGAACTCAATTCTACCTTGGCAAGGTTGAATACTTGGTGGAAACAAAGGGCAAAAGTCAATTGGCTCAAGGAAGGTGATGGAAATTCCAGATTTTTTCACAATCATGCAAGTGCTAGAAGGAATGTCAATAAAATTATTAAGATTAAAGATGAAGATGGCAATTTGATTGAAGATCAAGTTCATATGGAAGAAGTCTTTATGAGGTTCTTTCAAAAGAAATGGGATTTCAGAAAATCAAATTTGGAGGGATGGCCGAACCCAACAAATTGCTTGAATGAGCAAGATAGATGCATTCTGGAGGAAGATCTTTCTATGGCTGAAGTTCTTAATGTCTTGAAGCAATTGGAAGAGAATACATCGCCAGGTAAGGATGGTATTTCTCATTCTTTTATCAAAGTATATTGGAATATCATCAAGGAAGATGTTTGGTTAGCCTTATGCCAATTTTTTAAATATGGCAATTTGAATAAAGATTGGAAAGACACTCTTATTATTCTAATCCCTAAAATTTCAAATCCTACCACTCCTTCAAATTATAGACCAATTAGTCTATGCAACACGGTATATAAAGTGGTGGCAAGGATTATTGTCAATAGAATCAATTTGGTCATTTCTAAAATTGTCTCTATGGAGCAAGTGGCTTTCATTAAGGGTAGATCTTTATCAGATCACATTATGCTAGCTCATGAAATATTTCACAAACTCAGAATTTCTAAAGCATCTTCAGGACTTGTGGCTTTTAAGGTGGACATGGAACAAGCTTATGATTCTATGGCTTGGGATTCTCTTAAAGGAGTATTGGAATATTTTAAATTTCCTCCTCATTTTTCTAAGCTTATTATGGAATGTGTTATTAATCCAATGTTCTCAATTATTATCAATGGTAATTGTTCTAATTGGATCCAAGCTAGAAGTGGTTTTCGGCAAGGTTGCCCCCTATCACCAATTCTTTTTATTCTTTGCTCACAACTTCTATCTAATGCTTTTTATCATAGCTTATTTGGTATCAAGCTTTGTCCGGAGGGCCCTCGCATCTCTCATCTTCTCTATGCAGACGACGTCATTATGTTTTCCAAAGCTAACAAGAAAGAAGTGATGGGTGTGAAGAGAATTCTTCATAAATTCTGTGAATGGACAGGACAAAGAATCAATTACAGCAAATCCATCATTATGTTTGGTAAAAATGTTGAAAGAAGAAGGAAGAGAAGTTTATCTAGAATCATGGGCTTTAAATATGTAAAAGAATTCCTTTACCTTGGAGTAAAGATGGCTTTAAGGAGGCTTAAGAAAGAAGACTTTCAATCTATTATTGACAAAGCTTTCAAAAAGCTTAATCAATGGGGCAACAAGTATTTATCTTTACCTGGCAAGATAATACTTGTAAAATCAGTTTTGCTTGCTCTTCCTATATACCACTCCACTCACTCTTTGGTTCTGAAAAAAATTTTTGCTGAACTGGATAAAATTTGCACGAATTTTATATGGGACAAGAAAAATGGATCCAAAGGTATGCACTATGTGAATTGGAATGATATGTGTAAACCAATTGAATATGGTGGTAGAGGCCTACATTCAAATTTATCAACACCACCTGTTTTACGTGCTAGACTTGCTTGGAGATATATGCAAGAAGATAATTCTCTATTACACTTGGTGTTGGATGCTAAATATGGTAAAAATTTGTTGAAAGTAAATCACAATGGTTACAATTCAACAGCTTTCAAAATAATGCAATTCCTTCTATGCATTTCCTTTGCTATAGAAGAATTGCTGTCAATGCTCAATGTCCAAGAGGTTGTGAGTGTAATGAAGATATGGAACACATTATCTGGAATTGCTCGAAGATCAAAGAGATTATACACATTTAAACCGTTGGGGCTTTGGATTTCCTATGTTCAATTCTTGTGAACATTGCTTAAAATGGTTAGAAGATAATGTTTCAATCAAAAGGATGATGGTAAATCTTTACTGTAATTTGGTTTTTCTATCTTGGAAGAGTAGAAACAAGCTAATTCACGGTGATATAGAAGATAATTCCAGTTTTTTAGCTTCCGAGGCTATTGTACAAGCTTCGATTTCCAACAAAATTAGCTCTTCTAATTTGGGCTTTTAGGATGTCAATCAGTCGTCAAGATTGTCTAATTCTTGGCATCCTCCACCGCCCAATTGGATAAAAGTTAATGTTGACGCTTCTCTTACTTCATCTTACAAAGCGGGTATAGCAGCTGTCTTTAGAGACAATAAAGGCAGATTCCTTTTTGCTTATGGTAAATCATTCATGCATTGGGATATTGGCCAATTAGAATTACTTGCTATTTATTCTATCAAAGAGGAGATCAAGAAATGGATGTTCAATTATAATGGCATATTCATTGAAGGTGATAACTCAAACATTATTTCTTACTTCAAAAAAGTTATGAATAAAGGGAAGCTAAAGGATGAAGGTATGGAATTTCTTTCTAAATTCAATTTTGTGATTTTTAATTGCATTAATAGAGAAAGTAATAAGTTAGCAAACTTTTGTGCTAACTATGCTTTAGATGGTAATTTTAGCTGGGAAGATTGTTTACTTCATAAGATTCCTCCTACTTTCATGAACATTTTGAAGGAGGAATCCACTTTGTAGTTTCTTTTCTTTTTATAAAGCTTTCGTTGGCTTTTCTTCAAAAAAAAAAAACTAAATTATAATTATAATTATTTTTTGGTCAATTAAATTCTTGCTCTATTTGCGTAATGCAGAATTACTCAAAACATATGTATAATACTAAATTGTATGTCGCACATATCAATATTTTTTTATCACTGTTACTTGTGGTCGAGAATGTGCATTAGACCCCTTTGGTAGAAAACTTGAAGAACAAAGTTTGGTTTTTTCTTTTGGATTCCTTGCCCAACCCGACTCACAAGGTTGTGCTTCCTCAAATTGTGAGTAAAGATTTGTGCTCATACACTTCCACCTAAAATTTGTACTCCACTAGATCGAATATTATATGGTCTCAATATTATGTGCAGATTAATCATCTTTACGAAGACACAAAATTTTTTTTTAATAATGACATAAGGTAGTGGCCATCTAACTGTTGGTGATGTGCCAATCCAGAATAACAGCTTTGATTATGGGATGTTCGTCTATAAATATATAGAGGCTTTTATCCAGCATCATGTTGTCAATTAGACTGAGCATGAAGACTGACAAGATAAAATGCCTAAATTCTTGGCAAAACTCACATACTCCATTATTTGTGCAAATAATTATTCAAAATTTGTCATTCATTATTTGTATATATAATTTCTATGTTTTTATTTATACAGAGAAGTTGTCATTCATTATTTGTAAAGATATTCTTCATTTATATTTATTAAACTTGATTTGTAGATATAATTTTATACATATTCTCTGTGGACATTGTTAAGAGAGTTGCTATTTGCATGTTTTACATTCTTTCAACTTGTATAGTTTTGATGATTTCAAATATTATTATTTTTAAGTATTATATTCTCCTAACACTTTTTGGAAGAATTGTTTTTGCTCTTGTGTGGACTAACATTTTAGAAAAATCGAACTCTAGACTAAAGAAGTCTTCAAATCAAATTCATCATGAGATAGTTTATAAATTGAATTTTGTATTTTTCATTGTATTGAGTTTGAGAGAGTATGATTGTAATTGAGTAGCTTAGCACACACACACTTGGAGAGATCTTTAAAAAATCATACTGATCGTACAGGATAAACCAAGTTCATACGGGACGATCAGGTCAATTATCCCCTCAGAAAAGCAATGGAATAAACAGGAAGTGAGAAAATTTTTTAAAGTACTGATTGTCCAAACGAATTTCCATATTAGTCCCTGGACGATATTCTCTAGATTCTCAATTTGAATTGTTCATCCAGACGAAGTGTACCATTCATCCCTGGATGAAGTCCTCTGGATACTTGAGTTGTAGTAATCGTCCAGACGATCCATCCGGTTCGTCCCTGGATGAAGTCCTCTGGACACTTGAGTTAGACTAATCGTCTAGATGATCCATCCTGCTCGTCCCTGGACAAAGTTCTCTGGACACAGGACTTGAACTATTCATCTAGACGAACATTCTTATTCATCCCAGGACAAAGTCCTCTGTTCCCCAAAATTTTGGGACTGTTCTGCAGTTTCGTTAGAATGAACCCTTGATATAACTATTCATCCCCGGACGAACTTATTTTGTACAGGACGATGATCAGGTACGAAGTCTGTTCGTACCAAAATACATTGAGTTCGTATGCAACTGATTTAACACTATTCATACAGGACGATCTAACAATCGTCCGGGACGATCGACTGTGTACAGACTTGAAAGTCAGCAGTTTTTGGATGGTTTTTCATGTCCTTCCTATATAAAGTCCACTTAAAATTGTCTTATAATCTTTTTTGCATACTTATCTTCATGTTAACTGAAGGGAGAGTGAAGGAGAGAGTGCGAGAGAGTGTTTGAAGGAGGATTCTTACTACTGGAGCGTGAAGGATTCATTTGGTATTCAAAGGTAAGAATCTCCAATTATGAATTATGATTACTTCACTCTTTTCTCTCGTCTTTCTAGATTTTTTGTGAGGAGATCTGTCAAGGAGATCCGGTTCTCTGTCAACACTTGGAGAGTGTGAACAGCCGAAAGGTTCTCTGCCTATACTTGGAGAGTGTGAACAGTTGAAGGGTTCTCTGCCTACACTTGGAGAGTGTGAAAGGATGAAGGATTCTCTGCCTACACTTGGAAAGTGTGAAAGGATGAAGGGTTCTCTGCCTACACTTGGAGAGTGTGAAAGGATGACAGTTCTCTGCCAACACTAGGAGAGTGTAAAATGGATAACGGTTCTCTACCGCATCGGGTAGTGGTAAAAGAGAGTTTTGTGAAGGCTTCTCCGCCTTATTGTGGGTGCAAAAGGAGAGTCACTTGTGATATTAGTGCAATACTCAGAGGGTGCCTCTGGGGAGTGGATGTAGGTCGTGTTTGACCGAACCACTATAAATCTTATATCTTTTTTTATTTTTCGCTGCTTTTATTTTTACTTTTTAAATTTGTGATAAAAAAATCTTTTCTACAAAAATTCACTAAAGTTATTATCGGTTCAATTTTAAAAAGAGGGATAAATTTTTAATTACCAATTCACCCCCCTCTTGGTTAGCTACTGGGATATAAGTTTCGGTCTAACAACCTAATTCATATTGAACAAGTTTTAACAAGTAGTATCAGAGCTTTGTTTCAAAATCATAAGTTTAGACTACTTTTTTATTAATATAGATGGCTACATTTGGAAATTAAAATACACTTGAGGGTTACTCTATAACTAGATCTCCATTATTTGATAATATTCCTTCTGATTTCTGGAAAACAAGCATGTCTACATTTTTACAGTCACTTGATTACCATATGTGGATCTTAGTTCATGAAGGGTATACAAAACCAACTAGACTAGTTGACAGAGTGAGAGTTGAAACACCTTTTATGGACTGGACAGTAGAAGAACATGACTTAGCATAACTTAAAGCCAAATATTTGAATAGTTTCTTTTATGCTCTTAAATCAAAAGATTACATGTGGGTTTTTATTTGCAAGAGTGGAAAGGACATATGGGATAGACTTTGTATAACATATGAGGGGACTAATGAGGTTAAGCAATCTAGACTTAATATCTTATTGCATGATTATGAATTATTTTGCATGAAATCAAATGAATCAATTTCTGATATATACACAAGATTCATACAAATAGTTACCTCTTTACATGTATTGGGTAGGGAACTAAAAAATGCTGAAATGGTTAATAAGATACTTCATTATTTGCCTACTGCTTATGATACTAAAATTACTACAATTACATAGTCTAAAGATCTAAACATTTACTCTATTGACAATCTTTTTGGATCGCTAATTGCTTACGAGCAAGGAGTTAGCCAAAGGAAGATTGATGCAGGTGAACCACGAAGGGAGAAGAACATATCACTCAAAGTGGAGGAGTCAGAGAGTGAACACTCACAACCTGAGGATGAAGACGATATCGCACTGATGACTAGACAATTTAGAAGCTTTCTAAAGAGGAAGCAAAAGAGATGCCAGCAATAGAATCGAGGTAAATTTAATAGAAATGTCAAGATTTCAAATGATGTTATTTACTATGAGTGCAGAAAATCTGGACATATTAAGATAGATTGCCCAAAACTCAAAGCCACTCCTGGCAAGGAGAAGGTAAAGGAGAAACCAATTGTGAAGAAGGGCAAGAGAAAATTCCAAAGAGCTTTCTGGGTGGACTCAACTTCAGACTCGTTAGAGACAGAAAAGGAAGAGGAAGTCACTAATCTATGCTTAATAACCAATAATCTTGATCAGTCAGATCAAGAAGAGGGTCACTCTCACACAAGACCTCGTGAGAGCATATGGTACCTGGACAGCGGATGCTCAAAGCACATGACTGGAGATACTGTACAATTAATATCGTTGGAAGCCATGAGTGGAGGTAAGGTTACACTTGGAGATAACACCATAAGGAAGGTGGTTGGGTCAGGTATGATTGGAAATCTTAAGAACTTTTTCATTGAAAATATATTATTGGTAGAATGCTTAAAGCATAATTTGTTAAGTATAAGCCAGCTATGTGATAAAGGATACTGTGTAAATTTTTTTCCAAATAGCTGCATATTAAGCGTAAAAGGAAATGATGTTTTGAATGGTATTATAAGATTAAATAATGTGTATATGCTAGACTTAAATTGTATTAAAACTCCTACTACTTTTTGTTTAAAAACTATTTCTAATGAGTCATGGCTTTGGCATATGAGACTTTGTCACTCTAGCTTGAAAAATCTTAGGAGGATTACCCAAAAGAATCTAGTAAGAGGTATACCAAAACTAGACTTTACTAAGGACCACCTTTGTGATGCATGTCAATTAGGAAAATAGGTGAAGTCCTCTTTCAGTCCAGTAAGGATCTTAGAACTAGTAAACCAATAGAGATTTTGTATATGTATCTTTTTGGACCAGTTGGAATTGTAAGACTAGGAGGGAAGGTATACGGATTTGTGATTGTGGATGATTACTCTAGATTCACATGGGTTAGATTTCTATTTCATAAGAGTGAATCATTTGAGAAATTTAGAAACTTTTTGACTTGGATTCAAAGAATGTTAGGATGTGAAATTATGACTATTGAAAGTGATCATGGAGGAGAATTTGAGAATGAAAAATTTGAAAATTTTTGTAAGAAAAAAGGAATTGGTCACAATTTTTCTGCACCTAGAACCCCTCAGAAGAATGGGGTCGTCGAAAGGAAAAATAGAACATTAATAGAAGTTGCCCGAGCCATGTTGGCAGAATACTCACTTCCTAAATATTTTTGGGCTGAGGCAGTTAGCACTGCATGTTATATTCTGAATAGAATAAATGTGAGATCAAAATTAAATAAAATACCCTATGAGTTGCTAAAAGGAAGAACACCTAATTTATCATATTTGCATATTTTTGGATGTAAGGTGTTTATTCATAATAATAGAAAATCTGCCTTAGTAAAATTTGATCCAAAATTAGATGAAAGAATTTTTATAGGATACTTAAGTGTTGGAAGATCTTATAGAGTATTTAATAAAAGAACTTTGGAAATTGAGAATGGTACATTTCTTAATCAGTTGAAGTATGTTAAGGACATCCTCAAAAAGTATGAAATGGATAATGCTAAACCTATAAGTACACATATGAGTTCCTCAGTTCAGTTGAATAAGGACCCTAAGAGAAAATCTGTTGATCAAAAGAAATTACGAGGGATAATTGAATCTTTTCTTTACTTGACAGCTAGCTGGCCCAATATCTTATTTAGTATTTGTTTGTGTGCTAAATTTCAATCAGATCCAAAAGAATCACATTTAACAACAGTAAAAAGGATTTTAAGATATCTGTTAGGAACTCAGAACTTAATAATTTGGTATGCTAAGTTTAGCTCTTCATTTGAAATAATTGGTTATTTAGATTCTGACTTTACAGGTTGTAGGGTTGATAGAAAGAGCACTTCTGGAATATATCAGTTTATTGGAAATTCTTTAGTCTCTTGGTCTAGTAGAAAATAAAATTCAGTAGCCCTATCTACTACTGAAGCTGAATACATAGCATTAGAAATTTGTGTGGCTCAAGTACTTTGGTTAAAATAACAGTTGATTAATTTAGGATTAACTATAGGCACTATTCCCATTTATTGTAATAACACTTATGCTATTTGCATTTTTAAAAATGCTATTTAACATTTAAGAACCAAACATATAGACATTATGCATCATTTCATAAGGGATCATATATCCAAAGGAAAAATTGAACTCATTCATATTTCTACAGAAAATCAACTTGCAGACATTTTTACAAAACCACTAACCTTTGATACTTTCAGTACATTAAGATCAAGGCTTGGTGTGATCGATTTGAATGCTTAATTAAAATCACTCTGCAACATTGATGTGAATTTTTCTAGTTAGTATTTTGTGTGTATTTTTGAGTTTATGATTTTCTATATCTGAGTTTCTATTTTTTTGTATTTTGAATAGATTTTTATTGTGTTTATGTTTTAGTTTTAAAAAATTATCACATCTAGATTTTTTAATGCATGCTTGAAAATTAAGTGAAAATCGGCCGGGACGAAATTCATTTCGTATGGGACGAATTGTGTAGTGTGTTAACTGTCAAATTTGAATGATTTGCATACAGTTTTTTAGTTTTTATTTTATTATTCGTCTGTATGATCATCACGATTGTCCAGAAAATCTATTCAATTGCATGTATGAATGTAGACAGTTAAACGGATAAGGTTAGTTTTATTATGCATGATCGTATGTATGAACCTATGGTTCGTACAGGCGAACGCTTAGCAATTCAATTTGGGGGATAGTTTAAATTGCCATTAAAATGATCTTAAATATCTGATCGTCCATGATAAACACCTGTTTGTCTGTACGATCGTTTGGTTAAAAGTATGTACGAAAGGACGCATCGTAACTTGTGTGATTATAAAAAGCTGTTTCATTTTTTGACTCGTTCATTAGCCCATATGAAATTTTGTTCGTACGGGATGAACTGAAATTTGTATGGGATTAATTTAATTTCGTCTGTATGAAAATTCATTTTTTATTAAATTGAAGGGTTTTGAAAACAAATGTCATCACTTCAAACATCCCTTTCAAACCCCTTTTCCCTTAGATCTTATCCATGGCTAGCTCTAGCAAAAGATAAAAGGTATTAGCTAAGGGACCACCTATAAACTCTACTAAAAACTTTCTATCTAAAGCTAATGAAGAGTCATTTCCTAGATTTGTTTCTGCCAAAATAACTCCATCTAGAGTTCTTCTTCAAGAACAACTAAATTTTTAGGTAATAAATCTGTTTGCTTCCACACAATTTGGTCTCATTCTCACTCTAGTCCACTTCTACAATAAGGAGACCTTTCACTACTTTCTTGCAAACATGTCCTTTAACTATGACCATTTTGAGATTAGGTTATTTGTTTTTATGAAGAAAGTAGAGATCACTAAGGCAGACTTAGAAATTTTTCTGAACTTAAGGGCTGAAGGGATTAGAGCCCATACCTTGACCAATTCTTCTGATTTTGACTGGTCTGAAATAAATAATGTTATTAGAGGACATGATGGAGTAACTCATGTACCAAAAGTATCAACTCTTAGTAAAAAGGCCCGAATCATCCAGCATGTTCTTCGTACTTCTATTATACCTAAAGCTGGTGATCGAGTAAACATTACTCATCTTCTTTCTACAGTGACCTGTCTAATTCTGACTAACCAACCCATAGATGAAGCCTAATTAATCATTGAATACCTTTTTGGACTTTCTGAGATTGGCCATGTCTCCCACAAGAAAAAGAAAAATATTTCCTTAGGACATCTTGTGACTTACATTTTGAAGAAGAAGTATGATCTAGTTCATCCAATTCAAGATTTTGAAGAACCTCTCTACTACAATGATGAATCTTTTAGAGCAATCTTTCATAAAGAAACACATGTTATTAGTGACTCAGAGGAGGAACCTGAACCTGCACCTCCACCTGCACCTGCTGGTGAACCAAATTACCAAGATTTGGTTCACAGATTTGATCGTCTAGAGACTCATTTTGATCAAAGATTTGATCAAATTGAGACTCACTTACAACAACAGGATGCTCAGCACAATCAGAACATGGGATGGATGCGAGAGCAGATAGATGATATAAGTTCTAATATGCTTATGATAAGCAGTTATGTTAATTTCTTCAATGCTCCACCTCCTCCTCCTCCAGATCAGGGCCCCTTAGAGTGATTCATGTACTTTCTTATGATCTTCTTTAATTTATGTACTTGTGATGAGATTGATTATGATCTGATGTATTTTAGTGTGATGTGTTTTAGTTATGTGTTAGTTTCATTTGATGTGTTAGTATTTATGTTTTATATTTTAAGTTCAAATTGTAAACATATTGATATCATTTCTACTGATCGTAATATTCTTCATCATGATATCAATATAAGTTTTCTTGTCTTGATTTTAATCTTGTTTTGAAATGTGCATTAGCCTATATAAAAATCCCTAAAATTTTTGATCTTACAAGTGATATACCTTGAAGTGCAATACAAAATTAAATTCATTAGAAAATCTAATTTTTCTAAAATTAAGTTGTGCTTATAACTTGATGTAACTAAGAATATTAATCTCATATCTCTTGTTAGACTAATTTAAATTTTTATATTATTTATGCAAATTATGATGTTTTTTTATATTGTATTTTTGTTATCAATATAAATATTATTATACTTAGAGAAATTTGAAATTTTATATTATTGATTTTGGAAAGATTGAGAATACACTTAAAAATATACAAATGTACAAAAATCAAAAGAATGCGCAAAAGGTTGCAAATTGAAAAAGAGGCACAAAATTAGCCCACCTGTAAAAAGATGCACAAAAGTGCCATAAATATTGAAAAGATGCGCAAAGCGTCACAAGTTGTATTTTATTCAGATTCTTTTCTAAATCTTTCAATCTTTTAATTCAAATTATTCTTCTACACGATTTTATTTCGTATTAAAATTTGAAATATATAAATTTTATATTTATCATTTATGCAATGATATTATTTATCTCAATGTCTAAATTGACTTATGTTTTTGATAAATCCTCTTTACTATCGATGTTATATATCTTCTAAAATCCTATGAATCATTCTATTTGCCTAATGATTTGATTTTATTTGTAAATTTTATTTCAATCACTTTCAAGGATCTATTATAAAAGGATTATCATATGACTTCTCACATTTTTGTTCTTTTTCTTTTTCTCTTTTTGTTGTTGTCAAAAAGGGGGAGAAAATATTATTTATTCGTAAATATTATTTGTTCATATTTTATTCATATTTTTGTTCTATTTTTATTTTGTATTGTATTTTTGTTTCATATCGTATCAGATCTGTTTGTATTTTTAAATAAATTATTGTGTAATGCCTCCTTATTTTTACATGTTTATCAATTCAGGGGAGTTTAAGAGAGATTCTTAGAATTTGAAAATTATACAAATAATAATTATTTTGCCATCATCAAAAAGGGAGAGATTGTTAAGAGAGTTGCTATTTGCATGTTTTACATTCTTACAACTTGTATAAATTTGATGATTCCAAATATTATTATTTTAAGTATTATATTCTCCTAACACTTTTTGGAAGAATTGTTTTTACTCTTGTGTGGACTAACATTTCAAGAAAATTGAACTCCAGACTAAAGAAGACTTTAAATCAAATTCAACATGAGATAGTTTATAAATTGAAGTTTGTATTTTTCATTGTATTGAGTTTAAGATAGTATGATTGTAATTGAGTAGCTTAGCACACACACACACTTGGGGAAATCTTTAAAAAATCATATTAATCGTACGGGATGAACCAAATTCGTACGGGACTATGAGGTCAGTTATCCCCTCGGAAGAGCAATGAAATGAATAGGAAGTGAGAAAATTTTTCTAAGTCCTGATCATCCAGACAAATTTCCATATTCATCCCAGGACGATGTCCTCTAGATTCTCACTTTGAACTATTCATCCAGACGAAGTGTACCATTCATTCCTGGACGAAGTCCTCTTGATACTTGAGTTGCACTAATCGTCTAGATGATCCATCCGATTTATCCCTGGACGAAGTCCTCTGAACACTTGAGTTAGACTAATTGTCTAGACGATCCATCCTGCTCATCCCTGGACAAAGTTCTCTGGACACTTGACTTGAACTATTCGTCCAGACAAACATTCATGCTTGTCCCAGGACGAAGTCTTCTGTTCCCTAAAAATTTGGGACCGTCTTGCAGTTTTGTCAGAACAAACCCTTGATATAACTGTTCATCCCCGGATGAACTTATTTTGTATGGGACGATGATCGGGTATGAAGTCAGTCCGTACCAATATACATTGGGTTCGTTTGCAACTAATTTAACACTATTCGTAAGGGACGATCGACTATGTAGACTTGAAAGTCGACAGTTGTTGGATAATTTTTTGTGTCCGTCCTATATAAAGTCCACTTAAAACTGTCTTGTAATATTTTTTGCCTAATGCTCTTCCTATTAACTAAAGGGAGAGTGAAGGAGAGAGTGTGAGAGAGTTTTGAAGGAGGATTCTTATTACTGGAGCGTGAAGGATTCATTTGGTACTCAAAGTTAAGAATCTCCAATTGTGATTTATGATTACTTCAATCTTTTCTCTCATCCTTCTAGATTTCTTGTGAGAAGATCTATCAAGGAGATTCAATTCTCTACCGACACTTGGAGAGTGTGAACAGCCGAAGGGTTCTTTGCCTACACTTGGAGAGTGTGAACAGCCGAAGGGTCCTCTTCCTACACTTAGAGAGTGTGAAAGGATGAAGGGTTCTCTGCCTACACTTGGAGAGTGTGAAAGGATGAAGGGTTCTCTACCAACACTAGGAGAGTGTAAAAGGATGACGGTTCTCTGTCGCACTGGGTAGTGGTGGAAGAGAGTTTCGTAAAGGCTTCTACGCCTTGTTGTGGGTGCAAAAGGAGAGTCACTTGTGGTATTAGTGCAATACTCGGAGGGTGCCTTCGGGGAGTGGATGTAGGTCGTGTTTGACCAAATCTCTATAAATCTTGTGTCTTTTATTTTCCGCTACTTTTGTTTTTACTTTTTAAATTTGTGGTTAAAAAAACTTTTCTACAAAAATTCACTAAAGTTATTATCGGTTCAATTTTAAAAAGAGGGATAAATTTTTAATAACCAATTCACCCCCCTCTTGATTAGCCACTGGGATATAAGCTTAGGTCTAACAACCTAATTCATATTGAACAAGTTTCAACAGACATAAGTTCAATGTATATAATTTCTATAGACATAATTTGTGTGTAATTATTCTATAAAGTTGATCATGTGAACAGTACATAATGGTACCCAACAATGACATAAATAGTTTGTAAGCATCAAAGATAGAAAAACCATGATTTTAAATGTTATAATAACCTCATTATGAGAATAGATAACAGCACATGGTGGCACACAATAGCGGTACCCAGGAACAACACAAAGAGTTTGTAAGCATCAAAGATAAAAAACCTTGATTTGAAATATTATAATTACTTTATTATGAGAATATATAATATTACACAGTACTACACAGTAGTGGTACCTAGTAGTACTCAGGAACGATAAGCACAAGTGTAGACCTCCGAAAGGGATCCGCCATGGTAGAGTGTATAGGGTATATAATCGCATCATCTCGAGGGATAAAAATGATTGCATGCCTCTGTGCTCTTCACAAATGGGCCTATAGGAGGGCAGATTAGATCCTGCATACAATCAACTATTGAGGATATCAACTCTCGCCAATGCACCCTGATGGGTAATAATATGCACGACCTAATTAGTATCATGAGGTTTCCCCCATTTGATACATCAGCTCAAGTGGGACTTATTTATTATGGAGTTCTATTTCTTACGAGCGTAAGCTCTCGTGGTTAATTGCATCTTAAGCTTGGGGCTCGAGAAAACTCTTGATTAAGGATCTGACATTATTCTTTCTAGAAAAGGGATTGACATAAAAGGTAGATTAGGAAATCCTACTCAAGGGGAAAGAAAAGATCAAATGACTTAGTCAATGTACGTGGCTCAAATCCATACTCGAAGGGACTAAAACACCAAAGAGATTAGAGGAGAAGAAAACAATGCACTCAAAGCATACAGAGAGAAAAGATGGAAGTAACATCATCTACGTGATGTGGATAAGTAGGATTTATTGTCCCTGAAAAATAGGAAACTTATCCACTACTTAGGCATACTATAAGACACCTAATATAGTAGCCTTGAATCCTAGATTTAAGGTGGGTTTAGTGTTCTACCCAACACTAACACGTGTGTCCTAACTAATGCATATGGGCTTATATCCTACCTGAAAAAGAATGCCAGCTAACTACCTAAGCACTTAAAATTCATAATGTCCAATCTTTATGAAAGATGGGTAAGTAGGTTGAGTGTTTTGAAAGTAAAGCCGACGTCTAGAGAGTTTCCTAATTAGCCTTGGACTTATATAGGGTGAATGCTCCTAGAGCTAATGTAATTAAAATTTTGATTAAATTGATTTCTAATGCAATACATGCCAGTTAAAAAGGCTTCTAAATCATGAATGCTTAGAATTAAAAAAAAAAATAGTTTATAGAAAATAATTTTTTTGAAAAGGATTGGGGTTCCCCAGGTCCAACGTCTCATCCTCATAGGCCAGATTATCCGGACTCTACCCATAGGCGAGAAAGTGTCTTATTAGAAGGGGAGAGAAGAATGCAATAATATGCATATGACCTCAGACGATTCTGCCTATTCCTTAGGTCATTAAGTTTTTATGTTATTTAATTCTTAAAATTTCTAATATCGATTATGAGTAGGAAAAAAATTTATCCTAGAGAGCCTAGCAAAAATTAGGCCATGCACATGCAAGAAATATACCTATAAATGCATACAAATTCTAATGCACACACAAAATAAATACATTAATATAAATAACCAACATAATAAAGTGAAGTAAGAAAGTACATAATAAGTGCCATATAAATACAACCCAAGGTCTGCAAAAAACTAATGGTGGCCAAGCCCCACCGATAACATCCTGGATTCTAATCTTGCTGAATGACATAATTCTTAAAAGCCATGCATTTTATCTTCAAGTCTTCGTCTTCAGGTGGATCTTCCTTCTCCGGATCATCTCCTTTCTGATCCTCTCCTTTAGGCTCCGTAGTCCGTCCACCAGAAAGGTATGCAAATGAATAAGAAATTCTATATGAATGGTCTTTATTTTTCCCTTTAGATACCGAGTGTTTTAAATGCCATATTTTAAAAGACTTTCACAATTTGACTCAAACAAATTACATTACATTATAAAAAGGAAAATATAGACCTGGATTGAACCTGCAAGGTTATCCTAATAATGTACATAATTTCTTAAATTATAATTAATTTAAAAATAAGTAATTATAAAAAAATTTTGATATTTTAAAATAATTTAAAATAATAATTACAAAATTATTAAGAAAATACTTTGAATTTTCATTTAGTATATAATACTAATATTTTTAATTTAAAAATAATTTTAAATTAATTTAGGGAATTTTTTAGATTTAAGAAGCATTAAAATAAAAATAAAAATTATTTTAAGTAAAAAAAAGGTAGCAGCATACGTGACGGGCACTAATTGGGTCCCAAAACTATGACCAATCATTGCATTGCGGCACAATGATTGCACCGCCGGCAATAATTGCCACAATCATTACGGCGTGATGAAACCGCGAATGTGGTTTCTTTAGCCACGTTAGTGGGTCTCGCATCCGTTCGATCCTCCGCGGTTGGGATTGAACGATCGTGATCTCGCCAGACCCAGATCCAACCAAACGAGGGGCACATACGGTCTGAGACTGCCATAGTTTGGCTAGATTAAGATCATTGATCTACATTTTACGCAACAGACGAACCATATAAACCAAGACCTAGAACCCAAATTTGAGCTCATTCTCACAAACGGCTCGATCAAACAGGATAAAATTTTAAACATAAGGACTATGAATGAAGAGCATTCATGAGGGATATTTGGCAAGGTCTAAAATGTGCTTAATGCAAAGTAAATTAACCCTAAGTGTCCTAGATTAGGGTTGACCTTTTTACCTTGGTTTATGGATGGTTAAGCCGTATAAGGGTTTGTTGCACTTGTAGATTGTCCACACTCCTATTTATAGAAGAAATTACAATTTAAAAATATTTAGATTGACAGGAATCTTCTTTGGAACATTTAGGATCTAGGGATGCTGGAGAACTCACCACCGGCGGCTTTGACCGATCAAGTTTGGCTTAGGGAAGGTAGAAGGAGGTCGTGGGAGCTCTCTCACAAAATCTCATGGGCTGAGGAGATCTAGGGAGAGATAACAAGCAAAAATCCTCTCAAAGAAACCCTAAGGAGTGTATTTATAGGCCAACGCTAGGGATGAACAATTTAGATCTATTCTAAGATCAATTAGGAGGGAATTAGGCTTGATTAGCATGAGATTTGGCTTTAGGGATCAATATGAAATAAATCAAGGTATTAATTAGGCTTAATTTGGCCTAAATAGGTTAATGTTGACCAAAGGAGGCTTGGGTTAACCAAGTCAAGGGTTGACCTGGTCAACCAAGTCATTCAAGCCAAAGGGTGTGAGGGTTGAGCAATAGATAAGGTTTGAATCATTTTAGATTTTAATTAGGCTCAAAAGGGTTCACATATGGTCAACATGAGTTGAGACCCAGGGCATGGGCCTGGGCCCAATAGGTTAGGTCTGACCCACTAAGTCCATGGGAGGTGAGAATTGAGCCAAGGAAGCCATAGATTTGATTTAAAATCAATTAGAAGGGAATTAGGTCAATTTGGGTCTACCCAAGTTGACCTAGTCAACCAGGTTGAACCAGGGCCTAGGTCTGGGCTCAACATACTAGGTTTGACCCATTGAATTGAATGGGAGGAGTCTTGTGGCCTAGCTTGGTCAATTTGACCAGGTCAACCCTTTGACCCATGGTCTAACAAATTCAAGGTCAATAGTAAGAAGATAGAGAAAACAAGACTAAAAATGTCTTGATGTCGAGGTTTGGATGTTATCTTCCACAAACTCAAAATAGTAATCCTATAGATAATGCCTTAGTAGCCTCTCCTGTATTACTCTGACAATTTGTGCTTCCAAAAGCACAAATGGCTTTCGGCCTTGAAAGCGCAAATTGACAGAGTATTATAAGAGAGGCACGAAACTGTTAAAGCATTAGCTATGGGATTGCTAATCCTTAAGTAGCTAGTGCACACATGCATGCAGTTGAGTTTGTTGTGGACAACATTCAAATCTTGACATCAACTCGTACTATAAACATTACCAATCAACTAGGTTTAGAAACTTGTTACGTTTACTCCCATGTTGTAACTTCTTTAATGTTTGCTTATACAAGTGTATAATGAGGTCATCCTAAGCTGGATCCCAAGGGCAATAAAGAATGGCATTGTCTATCAAAAAAATTGGAACTGACACCTTCTATGTTTCATCGTAGCTCATAATTATGCATTTGAAGAAAGTGAGAACTAGCTAGGTGGAAATTTTTTGTTATGTTGAGGAAATTTTATGTTTCCACACATCTCCACCCTCCAGTGTTGAATAAATTTTCTATTCTATTTCCCTCTACCGCCATCACCTCGCCACACAAAATCTTGAGTATATAATTACAATGTTCATTCCATATAAGTACGCAGCATATTTATATTTCATTTGCTCTTGCTAGTTGCACAAGAGGACTGTCAAAACACCTAGACATATATTCATGCATCCTACTGGTGGCCATTTCCATGAATATTACACCTTAAATAGTACAAATGTTATAACCACACAACTTAAATGACTGAAAAGTATTAACCACCTATCATAAATATTATAAAAACCAAGCTTAATAGCAAAATGTTACAACTACCCACCATAAATAGCGAAAGGCAGTATAAGAAAAACACCGGTACACAATGATATATAGAGGTACACATAGATATATAGAGGGTACACAACTATATACAGTGGTACACGGAGATAAAAAATAGTTCCCAACAAAGGTAGACAGTAGTACAAAATAAAATTTTACAATGAAATGAAATACATAATGGAATTTTACTAAATAAAATTATATAATGAATTTACAATTAAATATTACGATGCAAAATATAATTTTATAAGGAATTTGTGAAATATAGAATGAAATTTTGTAGTACACTTCATATTTTTAAATTAAAATAGTTACATGTTATCCCATTTTTTCTGATTCAATTATTCTCATCATCATTCTTTGATATTCTTGTGTCAGCTGTTGGCCTTAATTTTCACCCAAACTTGGGTCAAGGAGTTTGACTTGGTCAAATTCACAAAGCTAGACCCTAAGACCACTTCCCTTATGTTCAGTGGGTCAAACCCAGATTGCTGAGCCTAGACCCAGGCCCTAGGTCAACCTAGTTGTCCAAGTCAACCTAGGTTGACCGAAATCCCCTCCACTTGATTCCAAATCATTTACATTCCTTCTTGGCTCAATCTCCCACCTCCCTTGGGCTCCATGAGTTAGACCACATTTGTTGAGCTCAGACCCATGCCCTGGATCAACCTAGGTTGACCAAGTCAACCGAGGCTGACCTATTAAGCCCAAATGAGCCCAATTCAATTTCAAATCAAATCCAAACCTATCTTTTTCTCAACCCTTTACCATCTTTGACCTAATTGACTAGGTTGACCAAGTAAAGCTTTAACTTGGTTAACCCAAGTCTTATTAGGTCTAATTAATATATTTAGGTCAATTTAAACCCATTAATGTATTCAAATCATTTCCTAATCCTCCCTGGAGCCAAGCCATGATCGATTCAACTTTTTTTCCCTCCTAATTGATCATAGATTCAATATAGGCTGTCCATGATGTGCCTCACCCTTTAAATAGATGAATTAAGGTTGATGTTAGGGACTTCTGCATTATTTCTTTCTCTAGCCCCTCTCATCCCAAGATTTCTTGTGCTTAAGCTCCCACAACTCTCCTCTACCCTTTCAAAGTCAAACCCCACCGATTAAATCCTCCAGAGAGGGGATCTTTGGCAACCCGAGGCTCTAAATATTCTAAGGCTTCCTTAGCTCGATCCATAGTGTTTTGAAGGCTCGAGTTCAACTAGGGAAATACTCATGGACACTCTTGTTGCAACCCATGACCCCGAGTTTGAGATTTTGATGATGCCAAATAATGTTTGTTTTGAAACAACTTTTCATTGGATATTACTTTATTTGCTATTGTCCTTGAGTACTAACATTTCAGGAAGATCACAAGTGACTCAGGATGAAAGGAAGACTCAAGAATGTGTAGATTAGGAGTATGAGTCAAATATTATATTTTTCTATTTATTGTATTTTTATTTTCTTGAGTCTGGCCAATAAATGCATAAGAGTATGAGCAACAATGCACACACACATGGGGAGAGTTTGTTTTTAAATGTAAAATGTAATAGAATTTATTCTCTGGATATCGTACTGTACGATTTTAATTTGTACCGTACGATCCGAGCTATGTGGACGATTCTGTGAATAGATTGTACTGTACAAATATATTCGTACTATACGATATGTTCAGATCTAAAACCCTAGCCGTAGTTTAGTTTAAGTACGTGATTTTGCGCCGTTCGTACTGTACAAACATTTTCATACTGTACAATTTATTTTAAATACTTACTTAAATTAACCCGTGATTAGTGCATGAAATCTAGGCCTAATTATATTTTGAACATCGTATTGTACGAATAAGATCGGACCATACGATGAACAGAGACGAAGTGTGATCATCCCGGATATCGTCCTGGATGATCTCTTGGTTTTTGTCTCATCGTACTGTACGATAGTAATCATACCATACGATGAACAGAGACGACATCTGATCGTCCAGACCATCGTCCTGTACGAATAGTATTTTGTTGATCGTACCGTACGATATTATATCAGACAGTATGAATTATTTTTTAACTGTTCGTACATCTTCGTACCAGGATGAAGTCTGTTTATGAAGATCATACTGTACAATGTTGAATCGTACTGTACGAACAGTAACGACTACTTTTAAAATCAGAGGGATTTTAGAGCCTGTTTTTAGGTGTTAATCTCATTTTTTTCAGTAAGAATTACAGAGAGGGAGAACGTGGTTAGAGAGGGATTCCAAGGGAGAGAGCTCTAGAGAAGTTCTTTAGGGTTTGAGAGAGGAAGGAGAAGGTGAGCGTTGTGAGAGAGAAGAGGTGTGAGGGAGATCACACGGTTGCTCCGAACTTACTGCATCTAGCTCCTCATGTGGCCCTAGAAGAATTTGAGGGAGGATCTCCAAGGGAAAGGCTCGTCTACATCCGTGACCTCGAGGTACTCTGCCTTCTCTAGGAGGGAGAAAAAGGAGAAGGTTCTCTGCCGTCGCCAGGAGGGTGAAAATAGAGTTTGACACTCCGCCACGCCAAGTTGGTGAAAGGGAGTATTGTAAAGGTTTCTCCGACTTGCCAAGGGGAGCTAAAGAAGAGCTATTGCTTGTAGTGAAAATCCTGGAGTGAGGGACTCCGGGGAGTGGACGTAGGTCATTGTTTGGCCGAACTACTATAAAAATCTTGGTGTGTTTTTTCCTTATCTTCATTTACTTTTACTTGCACTTAATTTTTCATAATTATTGCGTGGTGAAATTTGTGAAAAAAAATCTGTTTAAGTTTTTGTTGTCAAATTTTAAAAATAACAAAAAGATTAGAACTCCTGCTTAGGTTTTAATTATTGTCAAAGAAGGTTTTCATAATTCACCCCCCTCTTGTCCATCTAGTAATTTCAATTGGTTCAATTGATTTTCAATTGACCTACCCTGGTGAACCCGACATTCTTCCTATCTTTTATACAGATGCCTCTTTCCGTATTCTCTTTCATCAGGGACACGAGCCCGAAGAACCAGTCTTTGACGAAGAAGAAGGAGAAGATGCCCTAGCAGCAGCTCCAGCTCGACCACGACAACATGCTGCACCCCGAGCACCTGCACCAGCACATCCTAACGATGATTTGGTCGCACGCTTTGACCAAATGCAGACTCGTCTCGATACGCATATTCAAGAACAACATCAGCAACACGAGACAGATATGTAATGGTTTAGAGAACGCTTTACTGTAATTGATCACCGATTTGATGTTCTCTTTCAATATTTTCAACTGAATCCACCTCTACCACCAACTGATCAGGACCCTCCTATTTAGATTATTTGTATTTGTATTGTAGTTTCTTTCTTTTACTTTCTATTTTAGTTGCTCCTCCTTTTTGTGCTGTCAAAAGGGGGAGAAGTTTGTTGTACTTGTTGTTGCGCTTATTATATTTTGTTAAATGCATTCCTTTTATTTTGTACTTGCATTTAGTATCTTTCTTTTTTCTTGTGTTCAAATTTAAAAAAAAAAAACAAACAAAAAAAAAAAAAAAAAAAAAAAAAAGAAAACAAAAAAAAATGTCATTCGTACTTGCTTACAACAAATCATTTGACATCATCAAAAAGGGGGAGATTGTTGCAACCCATGACACCGAGTTTGAGATTTTGATGATGCCAAATAATGTTTGTTTTGAAATAACTTTTCATTGGATATTATTTTATTTGCTATTGTCCTTGAGTACTAACATTTCAGGAAGATCATAAGTGACTCAGGATGAAAGGAAGACTAAAGAACGTGTAGATTATGAGTATGAGTCAAATATTGTATTTTTCTATTTATTGTATTTTTATTTTCTTGAGTCTGACCACAAAATGCATAAGAGTATGAGTAACCATGCACACACAGGGGGAGATTTTGTTTTTAAATATAAAATGTAATAGAATTTCTTCTCTAGAGATCGTACTATACGATTTTAATTCGTACTGTATGATCCGAGCTATGTGGACGATTCTATGAATAGATCGTACTGTACGAATATATTCGTACTGTATGATATGTTTAGATCCAAAACCTTAGCCGTAGTTTAGTTTAAGTACGTAATTTTGCGCCGTTCGTACTGTACGAACAATTTCGTATTGTACGATTTATTTTAAATACTTACTTAAATTAACCCGTGATTAGTGCATGAAATCCAGGCCTAATTATATTTTAAACATCATACTGTACGAACAAGATCGGACCATACGATGAACAGAGACGAAGTTTGATCGTCTCGGATATCGTCCTAGATGATCTCTTGGTTTTTGTCTCCTCGTACTGTACGATAGTAATCGTATCATACGATGAACAGAGACGACATCTGATCGTCTAGACCATCGTCCTGTACGAATAGTATTTTGTTGATCGTACCGTACGATATTATATCGGACAGTACGAATCATTTTTTAACTGTTCGTACATCTTCGTACCAGGACGAAGTCTGTTTATGAAGATCATACTGTACGATGTTGAATCGTACTGTACGAACAGTAACGGCTACTTTTGAAGTCAGAGGGATTTTGGAGCCTATTTTTAGGTGTTAAACTCATTTTTTTCAGTAAGAATTACAGAGAGGGAGAACGTGGTTAGAGATGGATTCCAAGGGAGAGAGCTCTAGAAAAGTTCTTTAGGGTTTGAGAGAGGAAGGAGAAGGTGAGCATTGTGAGGGAGAAGAGGTGTGAGGGAGATCACACGGTTGCTCCGAACTTGCTGCATCTTGCTCCTCCGTGACCTCTAGGTACTCTTCCTTCTCCAGGAGGGAGAAAAAGGAGAAGGTTCTCTGCCGTCGCCAGGAGGGTGAAAATAGAGTTTGGCACTCCGCCACGCCGAGTTGGTGAAAGGGAGTATTGTAAAGGCTTCTCCGCCTTACCAAGGGCGGCTAAATGAGAGCTATTGCTTGTAATGAAAATCCCAGAGTGGAGGACTCCGGGGAGTGGACGTAGGTCATTTTTTGACCAAACCACTATAAAAATCTTGGTGTGTTTTTTCCTTATCTTCGTTTACTTTTACTTGCACTTAATTTTTCATAATTATTGCATGGTGAAATTTATGAAAGAAAATCTGTTTAAGTTTTTGTTGTCAAATTTCAAAAATAACAAAAAGATTAGAACTCCTGCTTAGGTTTTAATTTTTGTCAAAGAAGGTTTTCACAATTCACCCCCCTCTTGTCCATCTAGTAATTTCAACTCTATAAGCTCAGAGAATCCTTAACCAGTTCAATCCATCCATTAAATCAAGGTGAAATGCTAACCCTGCCTAGGACACTTAGGAGAAATTAGTATTTTGAAAAGTGATTATCAAGCCATCTTCTTGGTCCCCCATGATTTATGTTCATATCCTTAATGCATGTTTAAAATTTCACTTGATTTCATTCATCCGAATGACAGAACAAGCCCAAAAAAGAATTAGGGATTCGGGTTACACATTCCATTCACTAGGGGAGATTAGGACCATTGATCTTATGATTAACGGTCAAGCTTTAGTCATTTCACATTTCAAATTGACCACATAACTCGATCCCACAGTCAGTGGCTTTGGCTGTCGCGATCTAGACCCTTGATTCGAAAACACGGACGATGAGACGACCGAGGGCGCGATCAAACGTGGTCAATGATCCACCTTTGATTTCAGCATTGGGACAATCATTGCCAATGATTGAGCAGCGGTGCAATCATTGGAAATCAGAGCCCTCCATGTATGCCACCGCCGTTGTTTTAATTAAAATAGGTTTTAAATAAGTTTTTAATTCTTTTTTAATTAAAATTTCTTTAAAAAATATTTAAAACTATATTAAAACCATAAAATTTTGTATTATATATCAAAATTCTCAAAATTTTATTCTCTTTAATTTAAAATTAAAATTATCCTTAAATATCTTATATATTTTAAATTATTTAATTAACTCTTATTTATGTATTTAATTAGTATTAAATTAATATAATATTAGTTTATTTAAAAATAATTATTCATTAATCTGTTTAAAGTAATTAAATAATTATTTTAAAATATTAATTTAAAAATTAAATTATTTATGAAATTATTATTATATATTAAATGATTTTTAATTATTTAAATCTTTAAACATTAATATTATTAATATTTATTTTTAAATTTTAATAATAATAATAAATAAATATATATTTTATTCTATTTTCAAAATAAAAAAACTATTTTGAATTATTCAAATTAAATTAATATAATTAAGAATTTTTTTTATTTTAAGTACTTTTAAGTAATTAAGTATTTAAATTAATGATTAATTAAATTTAAATTTAAGTACTTCCAAAAATTATAAAAATTATTTTAAAGTTTCACAGAACTTCAATATTTAATTTAATAAAATAAATAATTATTTTTACACCTAAATGTTTTAAATAATTTTTTAAATTTCTTTGAAACTTTAAGTGTTAATATTCACTATTATTCATTTAAATCAAATAAAAATACGTATAATACCTCATAGTTTTCATAAATTTGTGCTTTTTAATTTAAAATTATTTTTAGATATTAAAAATTAAAGTTAATTAATTATTTTTCTATTATTTATTTACTTAAATGCTTAATTATTATGAATAATATATTAATTATTTTTAAATTAAAAATTAGTTTGAAACCTTGCTCGGGTGACCAGTGGATCTCTCACATATTATGTAATTATATGTATTGAATTATTTTTAATTACTTTACTTTTAAATATATATATATATATATGTATTTTAAAATATTTTTAAAGTATCTATATATTAAATTCCCTTAATTTTGGTAGATTCACCTTATGAAATTTCAAACATAGGCTATACATGTGTATAACAATCATGGGGGTTGATTAGTGAATGATTAAGCTCCAAATATTCGCTAATCACATTGTTAAGTGTGCTTAATTACTTATTTAGTCATCTTCTATATATGTAGAATGCAAAAGCACCTAACCTAGACTCTCTTAGATCTAAAGACATTGTATACTTATTTTTTTTGCATTCCCCTTTATTTTACCCCAAGGGTTAGTCTTAAAACATAATTTAAAGCTACTTAACATAGTGACACCCTAAGGTTAATAATTAAGGACACATCTAACAAATTTAGAAAAATTTTAAGAGCTAGGATAGATTCTTAGTTGATACAAAACATTAAACACTTAAACATAGTGACATTCTAAACCTCTCAAATTTTTTTGGTAATTTTTAGGAGCCTTTAAACCCTTTAATTAACAAACCCTAATTTAAATCTTTAATTAAGCCTTGATAACTTTGAAAAATTTTAATAAATTCAAATTAAATCCAAAAATTACTTATAATGTATCAATCTCTTTATAATTTAATCATTAATCTCAAAAAATTAAAAGAATCTTAATTGGACTTCAATCTAATCCTTAATTTAATTTTGATTAAAATTACCTTTTTGATTAAATTAAATAATTAAAATTTATTTAAAACTTTAAATTTTCCCCAAACACTTGGGAATATATAGTTAGGTCATTTTTTACCTTTGGGGGTGATTCCATGCAGTTTGGAATTGATTTGAGTCATAACTCCTAAAATGTCATTTATTAAGTAATTTTTAATAATTCTTTAATTACCTAAACTTAAAAAAATCATAATTAATTCCAAAAAAATATAAATTAGGCAAATTAAAAGGCATTCAACTCTAATTAAAATTTAGTATTTATTTAAATATTAGTTTTTCATAAATCGGTCTAAATTAATAAGTGAACTCTCTAGTCAACCGTAGTTCATTAACTAGGGTCCGAAACTTCTAAAATTCATAACTTTAGCTAGAAAACTCTAAATCTAACAAACTCTAAGTCTAATTACTCCTTATAAGGTCTAATATTTAATAAAAAAGATAGAACCCATAAACCTTACCTATTTCTAAAATGTTATTTTGGACCCCCCTAACTTAGCGGGTAGGATGACTCCAAACCTTCTAAAATATGTTAACTCAACTTAAACTCCAAAGAGCATTACCCTAAGAATTACAATTGATTAAATAACTTAATTATCTAAAATGGATCACAATCCATTAATTCTTAAATCTTAACTAAAATTCCCTTCTTTCCCTTCAACAAAATAGAACACAAAGCAACTTAAACTAATTGCCTAACATAGGACCTATCCAAAGCCACACAACCTTCTACACACATATAATTATTTGCTATGGCATCACTTCTAACTCTAGATTAGGCTGATGTTTTACTTTTCTTCTTCTATGATGGCTCTTGCATATGGCACGTGTACTGGTTAACTTAATTTGTTGTGATTATTTATTTTATTAATAGACTGCAATTTATTTATGATGTGATGTGCATGATAGATTACTCATAGGTTAAGAGCAATTTTGATACTAATAATGTCTTTTATAGATGGTCATGCTCATACAAGCATTAAAAAAGGGAGTTAAAAATGATAAATAATGAATATGTTTATGTAATTGCTTGCTAAAGGTGATTTAGAATGCAAATAAGAGCATGGTCAAGTGTGTTTAGAAATGGGTATTTTACTTTCCATATATAATCATTTGGGATATTGCATATTAACTACTTGTGATTTTCTATTAGGATAACCATATAGGAGAGTATAGATTTTTTTCTCTTTTAGATGTAATGTAATTTGTAATTTATATTTAGTTGTGAAAGTCTTTCAAAAGTGAGGCATTTCAAACACTATGTACCCAAAGGGAAAAAGAAAAGCCCTTCACAAGAAACTTTTTATTCATTTGGTTTCTCTTCTGGAGGATGAACCCTAAAAAGATTATCCAAAGAAGATGATCCATATGAAGAATTGAAGATGAAGACTTGAAGAAGAGATGCCTTGCTTTTAAGACTTGCATCATTTAGTAGGATTAGAATATAGATTGTTATCAGTGGGGCCTAACCATCATTACTTTTCTGCATACTTTAGTTGTACTTATATGACACTTACTATGGACTTTAGACTTTTTTGGTGTGGTTTCATTTATATTGATTTGTTTATTCTGATTGTGTAGTAGAACTTGTCTACTTTTCTTAGATTTTTTTTTGCATGTGTGAGGCCCAATTTTGTTAGGCTCTTTTGGGATAAACTTTTTTTCTACTCATAACTAATATTTTAAATTTTAAAAATTAAATAATGTAGAAACTTAATGATATAAGGAATAACTAGAATCATCTAGAGTCTCTTGTATATTAATGCATCTCTCTTTATCCTTCTATTAGATACTTCCCTGCCTGCTGGTAGAGTTCAGATAATCCAACCTATGAGAATGACGTGCTAGATCTAGAAAAGTCTAGCCTTTCTAAAAAAATTATTTTATAAGCCTTTTTAAAGTTCATGTATTTCTGATTTGGGGATCTTCCAAATAGCATGCATTGCATTAGAAATCAACTAAATTAAAAATTTAATTATATTAGCTCTAGGAGCATTCACCATACAAAAGTTCAAGGCCAATTAGAAAATCTCTAGTGTTTGGCATTACTTCTAAAAACTCAGCCTCCCACCCATCTTTCATAAAGATCAGACAACATAAATTTTATATGCTTAGGTGGTTAGCTGGCTTTCCCTTTTTAGGCAGGATATAAGTCCATAATGTATTAGCTAGGACACATGTGTTAGTGTTATGTATAGAATATCAAACTTACTATATATTTAGGATTCAATGCTACTACTATCGGTGTCCTGTAGTATGCCCCATCAGTGGTAAGTCCTTTATCCTTTAGAGGCTATAAATCATGCCTATCAGCATCACATGGATGATACCACCTCTCTCATTCTCTCTTGTATGCTCTAAGTGCAGTGTCATCTTTTCTCTAGTTTCTTTTCACTACCTTAGTCCTTCCGGATGATGAAGTGAGTCGTACATGTTGATTAAGCTAAGTTAAACCTTTCTTTCCCTTTGAATAGGAAGTTTCTAGACTCCTTCTTATATATCAATCCCATCTGAGAGAATAATATATAATCCTTAATCGAGAGTCTTCTTAGGCCCTGACTTAAGATGCAATTAACTACGGGGGCTTATGCCCAAAGTAAACCAAATCCTACATCAAATAAACCCTACTCGAGCTGATGTATCGGGTGGGGAAAATCTCATGACTATTGATTAGGTTATATATATTATTACCCATAGAGGTGCGTAGATGTTATCATCAATGGTTAATCTTATCTATGATCTCATATACCCTTTTATTGGCCTGCTTGTGAAGAGTGCAAAGGTCTGCAACCATTGTGTCCTACAAGATAGTGTGATCGTATCCTTTACATTCTGTCCCCCGCGGAGCAGTGTTCTTTCGGAGGCCCATATACATGAGCTCTCCTAATTGAGTCATCAGAAGGCTACCATTTTATGCGACAAACCATATAAGGAAAATATTTCTAATCTTATCTGCCGCTGGAGTTTCTTTAACCGTTTCATGTATATACTCATTTCACATTTTGTCTCTAAGAGTAAAGCCACTCATCAACCTGAGTATCCTCATCTCTGCAACACTTAACTTAATTTTATGCTTCTCTTTTAATGACCAACATTATGCACTATAAAATTTTTGCTAAGTTTTAGACGTGCTTTTCTATCACACAATAAGCCCTAACGCATTCCTCCACTTCAACCATCCAACTTGAATTCTATTAATAATATTCCCATCTATTTCGCTATCACTTTGAACAATAGACCTAAGACATATACAACATTTACTCTTTTTAATGACTTGATTGCCCAAAGTCACAATCCCTCTACTAGATCTATCACAGATAAAATTATACTCTATGTATTCGATTTTATATATAATCAAACCAAAACCTTTAGACTCCTAGGTTGATCTCCAAAATTCTAGTTTATTTTCAACTCTCTCTCTCTCTCTCTCTCTCTCTCTCTCTCTCTCTCTCTCTCTCTCTCTCTCTCTTTCTCTATCTATTGTTATCAATAAGAAGAATGTCATTAGAAAAAAGGTTATATTAGGGAACACCTTCTTGTAATTGTCAAGTAAGAACATTAATGACTAAAGAAAAAAGATAAGGGTTTAAAGCTAATCCTTGATGTAATCAAACTGAAATAGAACTATACTTGGTCAAACCATCTTATGTTTGAACACAAGTAACAACACCTGCATACATATCCTTAATGACTTGAATATAAATATAAGAAAATATAAATATAAATAACATCATAAATTTAACAAAAAAAACTATATATCTAACATGAATTATAGTAAAAAATAAATAGGTATTAAACAGACTTAAAAACAAAATTAAAACCATAAGAAAACCCACATATTTTACATCAAATAAAACATAGATATGACATTCAAATAAAAATATATGAAATAAAATTATAGAAATTAGCTTAACTTAAAGAATTCATGGTAAATATTAAAACAATTATCATTACGACTGGTCGGTCAATTCAATTGACACGTACCCTTTTATTTTTTAAAATATCAATAATAACTTCATGCTAAATAAATTTAAAATTTTCATTTAAAAAATTTAATAGTTGCTTTGTAGTTATGAAAATCTCTAAGAAAATATTGAGAAATCTTTGAGAAAAGTTCTTATTTGGGAATGAAAATGAGAGAAGGTGGATAAAGAGTTTACAAGGTGAAAGAGGGCTTAAATGAGAGTTGGGAAGATTCCCAAACAAATACCGAGCAATTAGTCCACCAATTTCCAAAATAAAAAGAAATAAAATATCCATGTGGACGACTAAGGCTTCATTTGAGACAGCTTTCTCACTGCTTTCTAAAGTAGTTTTTTAGTCCAAAAATTTCATAAACTAAAAATTTTTCCACAAAAAAGTTGTTTTAGAAAGCAAAAAGAAAGCTATCCCAAATGAAGCCTAAGTCACCTCCTCACTAGCAACTTGGTATGTTTCCTAAATCTAAATGTAACCCTACCATTTTTCAATATTTAAATTAAAACTTGGTTTATTTGTAAAATTTCACTACCAACTATTCAAGAGTAAGACTCAAATAGTTGTCATCGACAAATTATTATGGTTGTCTATTTAATTTAAATTTGTTTATACATTTCCTAAGTAAGTTCAACCCAAATTTAAATATGATCCTAATTTTAAAATAATTTTAAAGGTTATTTATTAATTCTTTTATTGAGTTTGAGATGTAACCAAATTTAATTAAATCTATATTTGATACTAACAATTTAATTATTAGACAAATTTGAATTTATAGTCAAAACTATGATGATCCATTAGGTATTCCTTAAAATATTTGGTGATGTTTAAAAATCAACAAGAAAATTTTAAATATAGAACTAGTTGTTTACTTGATATTTTTCATAAAATTTATAATATAAATATTTTTTACAATATATAAAAAACAAATATTGATAAAATGATATTGAATAACTTTTCAAATAAATAATTAAGTTATCAATAAATGGGTATTTCACTTGATTAGCAAGGTAATTGCTAAAATATAAACAAAAATATTAATGAACATAAATTAACAAATAAGTAATATTCAAACTTATTTATTTATATGAAGAACATGTAAAATTTTAGTTAAGATTGTTCATATTAGTAAACAAAATAATATAAATACATCTTTTAGGTGTATATCTGAATATGTCAACAACCACATGATATATAGGCTTTGAGGTGAGAGGTAAAAATCGCACTTGTTAAAAGTTTAAAGTACACTCACAACGGGTAAAAGATCACCCGTTACACAGTATGACTATACTCATCACTTTTCACTCTATAGGACTATACTTGTCACTCATCACTTGTCATTGGGCAAGACTACACAACTTCTAATCACTAAGCATGACTATACTTGTCACTTGTCACTCTATAGGACATTTGATAAGTGATATTCCAATAGAGGTGTGAAAATGTTCAGAAGATGAATGAATTTCATGACTTACTAAACTTTTTAATATTATTTTGAAGACTAAAAAGATGTCAAATGTGTGGAGAATGAGTGTATTGATTCCTATCTTTAAGAATAAAGGTGATGCACAAAATTGTGCAATTTATAGAGAAATTAAGTTGGTGTGTCATACTTTAAAACTATGGGAGATAGTTGTGGAGCATAGGTTACGACGTGATACTAATGTTTCTCGAAGTCAATTTGGATTCATACCGGATAGGTCTACTATGGAAGCCATACATTTATTGAGAGGTTTGATGGAGAAGTATAGTGAGAAAAAGGAAGATCTTCATATGATATTTATTGATCTAGAGAAAGAATATGATAAAGTTCCAAGAGAACTACTGTGGAGAGTAATAAAAAAAAAGAGATTAATAATGAATATATTTAAGTCATTAGGGATACATATGTTGGAGCTGTTACTTGTGTTCAAACACAAGGTGGTTTGACCAAGTATTTTCCAATTTTAGTTGGATTACATCAAGGATAAGCCTTTGTTGACCTTATTTTTCCCTAGATCCTAGTCAAAGAGGTTGATTTGGTCAAATCGACCAAGCCAGACCCTAAGACCACCTCCCTTGGATTTCATGGGTCAGACCAAGTTCTTTGAGCTCAGACCCATGTCTTGAGTCAATTTAGTTGACTAAGTCAATCTAGGTTTACCTATTGAGCCATAATGGGTCTAATTTAATTTCAAACCAATTTCAAACCTTCTTTGACCCAACCCCTCATCCCTTTGGACTTATGTGACCATGTTGACTAAGTCAACACTTAGCTTGGTTAAACCAATCCATATTTACAAAATACCCTTATTTAAGACATTTAATTCCTTCCTAATGAGGCCTTGATTAAAATCCAGGCCAAAATTTCTTCTCTTCCCTCTTAATTAACTCTTGATTCAATCTTAGCCGTCCCCCTTAAGCCTTAGCCTATAAATAAGATAATTTTTTAATGACTTTTTTCTCTTGCCTCATTCCTAAGCCTTCTTAGCCCAAAAGCTTTGGTGTGTGAGGTCTCCTAACTCTCTTCCACCATTACCAAGTCAAACCCCACCAATCCAAGACACCGGTGAGGTGATCTTCGTTGAACCGAGGCCAAGGAACTTCTAAGGAAAATTCCTATCAATTTAATGCATTTCAAAATGTAAATTCTTCTATAAATAGGAGTGTGGATAGTCTATAAGTGTAACAAGCCTTCAAACCGATCAAACTGTCCACAAATTAAGGTAAAATTGCTAACCTTAGTTTAGGATACTTAGAGCAATTTAGCTTTGCATTAAGCATGTTTTAGACTGTGATATTAATTCCCCACGAATGCTCTTCATGTCCTCTACTTGTGTTTAAAATTTTATTAAATTTCATCAAGTAAATTGGGAGAACGAGTCCAAAAACACTATTAAGGTTTCAGTTTATATGACCTAAGTGTTACATAAGATCTAGACCATTGATTGCGCGATCAACAGTTCGGATCTGTCTGTTGCACGGCATTAGTTTGACCATAGATCCAATCCTGCGGTTCTCATTTACATCTAACGAGATCATGTCTGTTAATTCAAATCGCAAATGATCCGATGGCCAAGAGTGATCGCACGGATAAGTGATTTGCCATCATTTTTAACACAATGGCAATCACTGCCAATGATTGCATGGTGGCGCAAGCATTGGTAATGATTGAAAACCGCGTCCCTAGTTTTGAATCTGCCAATAATGCTTTACCACGTGTCTTACTATCACCACCATTTTTTTAATTTAAATAAGTTTTTTAATTATATTTTAAAATTAGATTTTATTAAATAATTATTTCAAATTATTTTTTAAATTAAAAATATACAAATTATATATCATTATTTTTATAAAAATAATTTCTATAATTTAAAAATAGAATTAAATTAAAATACTAATTATATTTTTTATTATTCGAATTACTAATTATTTCTTTTTTTACACAAATATTTTCTCTAAATTATGAAAATTACCTTTTAAATAATTTTAAATTTTTTTTAAAATCTTAGAAGCTTTGATATTTATTTTAATTTGATTTAATTATTATCTTTAATTATTAATTTTTTAAAACTTTTTAAAAATAACTTTTAAAGATTTTAAATTTTAATAATTTATTTTAGATCAGGTTATTATGTGTAATTCCTTAAAATTCTCAAAAAAAAAAAAAATATGTATTTTAGTTTGAAATTATTTTTAGATATTAAAATTTATTTTTTTATTATTTAACTATTATTAATATATAATTATTATTTAAATAATTAATATGACTAAATATTTTGAAATTAAAAATTATTTCTAAATATTGTTTGAGTGACCAGTGGACCCCCCATCTATTTATGTGTTTATTTACATTAAATTATTTTGAATTATATTATTTTCCAAAATTCATTTATTTAGTATATGTATTTTAAATGAATTTAAAATTACATATACTTTAAATTCCCTAATCTTGGGAGATCCATTACTTGAAATTCTAAACTTAGATCATGCTTATGAATAATATTCATGGGGGAGGTGCATTAGTGAATGATTGGATTTCAATCATTCACTAATCATATCGATAAGCACGCTTAATCATTATTTTATTATCTTTTGCATGCATAGGACGCATGACTTAGTTTAGGCCCTCCTAAATCTTAAGATTATTGTGTTTAATATTTTTATGCATCCCACTCATGTTATTCCAAGGGTTAGTCCAAAACTTGCTTTAAACCCATTTAACGTAGTGACACCCTGAAGATAATAATTAAGGACATGTCTAGCAAACTTAGAAAAATTATAGGAGTTTGGATAGATCCCTGATTGATATGAAACTTTAAACTCTTAAACTTACTGATATTCTAAAACTCTCATAATTTTCTAGGATCTTTATGAGCCTTTAAACCTCTTAATTAACAAACCCTAATTTACCAATTAATTAGGTCCCGATAACTCCAGAAAATTCTAGTAAATCTATTTAAAAAAAAAAAAAAAAATTACTTGTAATAGCTCAAATTCTTCAAATTTTAACCCTTAATCTCAAATAATTAAGGCCCATTAATTGGACTTTAATCTAAATCTTAATTTAACATCGATTAAAAATCATTTTTTTTTCTTTAATTAAGTAATTAAAAATTATTTAAAATTCCAAATTTTCTCCAAACACTTGGGAATACCTCTTTAGTTTGTTACTAACCTTTGGGGGTGATTCCAAGTAATTTGAAGCTGATTTGAATCAAAACTCTTAAAATACCCCTTATTAAGCAATTTCAATAATTTCTTAATTGCCCAAAACTTCTAAAATCCATAACTTGGCCTATAAAACTCCAATCCATCAAACTCACAGTCTAAATACTCCCCTTAAGGTTTAATATTTAACTAAAATGCTAGAATTTTCAAACATAGCTTGTTTCCAATAATGACTTTTTAGACCCCTTTAGCTTAGTGTATAAGAGGACTCTAGATCTTCTAAAATATGCTAACTCAACTTAAACTCTAAAGATCACTACCCTAAATATTAAAATGGATTTACAAACTAAAATTAACTAAAAGTAGATCCTAATTCATTAATACTTAAATTTTAATCAAACTCACCTTTCAGACCTTTAACAAACCTGAACTTGAAATAACTTGAACTAAGTACCAGACAAAAGAACTATAAAAAATCACACGGGCCAACTACACACATATAGATTTGCTTGGGCACCTTTTTTAGCTCTAGGATCATGGCCGATGATTTTCGTTTAATGTTTTATGTGTTGTGATGCTTTGTGTATGGCACGAGTATTGATTGACTTGGTTTGTTTTGATGTGTTGTGATTGATATGATGCTTATTTCATTATTATGATTTCTATACTTTGCTTGTGATATGATTTATGTGTTAGATTGCCCATGGACTAGGGTTGCTTTGATACTAATAATATCTTAGGCAGGTGGTCATGCTCATGTAGCGCTAATAGAGGGAGTAATAATCATTAAGCTTTAAAACTAATGATATTTTCTACAGATGCTCCAGAAAGTGCTAAAGCTCACTCCCTAAATTAAAAGAGCATGGCCTAGTGTGATTTCCAATGTATTTTTTTTCTATAAATTATCTGCTTGGATTATTATATATAACTGCTTGGGATTTTATTAGGATAACCTTGCATGTTCAGTCCGGGTCTAGATTTTCCTTTTTACAATGTAATTCATTATAATTTATATTGACTTCTAAAAGTTTTTTAAAAAGTGAGGCATTTCAAACACTCGATTCCCAAAGAAAAAAAAGAAATACTATTCATAGGAAATTTCTTATTCATTTGGGTACCCTTTTAGATGACGAATCACATGGAACCTGAAGGAGAAGATCTAAAGGGAGACAATTTGGAGAAGGATGATCCACTCGAAGATGAAGTTTGACGGCAAAATGCCTTGCTTTTAAGACTTGAATCATTCAGTAAGATTAGAATCAAGATTATATTTCATTTTTAAATTGATATCAATAAAAAAAAAATGTGACTTATTTTGATTAGTTGTTGTTGTTCGTTGTGTGAAATGTAAGTTTGCTTATATGTTAATCATATCTTAATTGATATAAAAAGTGATATAAATTAAACTACAATATAAAAATTAATTTCATAATGAAATTAATTTTTTCAAAAATTTAAGTTAACTTATAACTAGATCAAGTTAATGCTATCAATTTCATGTTCTTTTTAGAAAAACATAATTTAAATATTATTATTATAATTTTAATATTTTTTTTATTTCTCTTTTCAATATAATTATCTTTGTAATTAGAAAATTTTAATTTTTTAGATTATTAATTTTGGAAAGATTAATTAAAAAAAAGAGTATCAAAAAGAAATATACATGTGTACAAAAATCAAAAGAATGCACAATAGTTCACAAATTGAAAAGAGGCATAAAATTTGCCCAAATATTAAAAGATGTAATATTCAATTATGTGCAATGTCACCAATTAAATATATTCTTTTTATTATCATTTAATCTTCAAATTCAAATCAATGTAATATTCAATTATGTTTTATATTAAAAATTGAATTTAACTAATCTTCATTTCGTCACTTTTGCAATAATTCTTCTTATCTAATTGTTTAGAATGTTTCATGACATTAATTAATTTTTCTTGTCTATGTTTTATTTTAATTTAAATATTTTGAATCTTTATTTTTATCTCATGGACATTAATCTTGTTATTGCAATTATAGTTCAATCTCTTTCAAGATTAATTATTAAGGTTTCTTATATGACTTCTTTCATTTCAACTTTTCTTTCTTCCTTTTTTTTATTGTTATCAAAAGGGGGAGAAATATTATTTGTGTTTGATTATTTAGAGATATTTTATGTTTGATTACTTAGTGTGTTAATGTTGTTTGTGTTTGTTTTTCATTTTTTAAAAATTAAAAAAAATTGATTTGTTCTTAAAGGAATTCCCTTTTATTCACATGTTTATTCACTTAGAAAGAGTTAAGGAGAAATTTAGAGTATTCAATTTTATTCAAACAATAATTATTTTGCCATCATAAGAAAGGGGAAGATTATTGAGATAGTTGCTACTTAGTTCTTGTTTGTTCATATTCTTGCAACTTGTATGTTTTTTATTATTCCAAATATTATTATTTTGATTATTATTTCTCCTAACATATTTTGGAAGAATTGTTTTACTCTTGTGTATATTAATATTTCAGGGAAATCATACTCCAAATTATTGAAGACTTCAAAGTAAGATCAGTTTAGAGTTTATTATAATTGAAGTCTGTATCTTTCATTTTATTGAGTCTGGGAGAGTGTGATTATAATTGAGTAACTGAGCACACACACACATTGGGGGAGAGTTTAAAATCAATTTTTTTTTAAAATTGATCATACTGTATGATATTCGTTCGTACGGGATGATCTAATCAGTTATTTTCCTCGATGAGCAGTCAAACGAACATAAATGAAATTTTTTAAGTATTAATTGTACTATACGATCATAATTCATGCACGCCTTCCAGAGTACAAAATGGATGGGTCCCTTTTGGCTCAAAGTTATTTTTTCTAAGTATGGATCATACTGTACGATCACAATTTATACATGCCTTCTAGAGTATGAAATGGACATGTCCCATTTCGCCCAAAAATATTTTTTTTTTTAGTATGGATTGTACTATACGATCACAATTCGCACATGTCTTCTAGAGTATGAAATTGTGAAGTCCTTTTTCATTCCAACTCTTTGTACTGATAAATTGAAAATTTTTGTAAACGATTGTACTGGGCGATGTCGTCATCGTACATACGTTGTACAGGGTATGCAATTGTAGGGTCTCTCTTCATCCTAATGAAGATGAAAAATTTTCTAATTGCTTGTACCGAATGTACTTGGTTCATATCAGACGATGATCGTATATAAAATGGTTTCATATTGATTCATAGTCGGTTCATACGTAATAGTTTTTAAATTATTCATACGTATGAAATCTGATCGTACCGTACGATCGAGTATGCTCAAAATTGAAATTTTTAATTTTTTGGACAATTTTTCATGTCTTTGATATAAAAGGTCCATTAAAACTAACATGAAAAAGTCTTGTCTTCATGATTTTTTAAGGGCAATTAAAAGAGGGAGTGTTTGATAGAGATTTTTTGCAAGTAGAGTGTGAAGGGTTTATAAGGTTACTCAAAGGTAATGATCTCTTCGTAATTTATGTTATCACTCTTCCTCTTATCTTTTTAGATTGCTCGTGAGATGATCTTTGAAGAAGATCTGGTACTTTGCCGAAAGGATGACGATTCTTTACTGACCCTTAGAGAGTGTGAAAGGATGACGGTTCTCTACCGATACTTGGAGAGTGTGAAAGGATGATGGTTCTCTACTGACACTTGGAGGGTATGAATAGAGGATGGTTCTCTGCTGACAATTGGAGAGTGTGAAAGGATGAAAATTCTTTGTCGCATTGAGGATTGGTGAAAGAGAGGTTTTGTAAAGGCTTCTCCACCTTGCTATGGGGATAAAAGGAGATATACTTTGGTAATAGTGCAATACCTGAAGAGGGAGTCTTCAGGGAGTGGATGTAAGTCGTATTTGACCAAACCACTATAAATCTTTGTGTCTTTTAAATTGTTGCATATATTTACTGCAAGTTAATTTTCTTAGGTTGAAAAGTGATTTTAAAACTTTAATTAACTTACTATGAGAATCAATGGTTTTTAAATTTTAAATCCAAGAGTATATTTTTAAAATTATCAATTCACCCCCCTCTTGTTTAGCCTTGGGATAATAGCTTAGGTTTAATAACCTATTCAAGAATCAACAAGTGGTATCAAAGCTTCATTTCAAAATTATAAGTTTAGACTACTTTTTGAAAAATGAGAATATATACTTTTGGAAATCGAAACACACCATAAGGGTATTTGATCACTAGATCTCATTTATTTGATAATATTCCTTTCAATTTTTAGAAAACACGCATGTCTACTTTTCTATAATCACTATATTATCGCATATGGATTTTAATTTAAGAAGGGTATACCAAACCAACTAGATTAGTTGATGTCATTAGAGTTGAAACATCCTTTACTGACTAGACTATAGAAGAACGTGACTTAGCATAACTAAATACAAAATATTTTTTTTTGTACTTAAGTCAGAAGATTATATATGGGTTTTCACTTGCAAAAGTGGAAAGGACATATGGGATAAACTTTGTATTACATACGAAGGGACTAATGAAGTAAAGCAATCTAGACTAAACATCTTATTACATGACTATGAATTATTTTGCTTGAAACTAAATGAATCCATCTCTGAAATGTATAGAAGATTTACTCAAATAGTTACTTCTTTACATGCATTAGGTAGGGAACTAACGAATGCTGAAATGTTTAATAAAATTATTCATTATTTACCTACTGCTTATGATGCAAAAATAAATGTTATTATAGAGTCTAAAGATTTAAATATTTACTCTATTGATAATCTTCTTGGTTTACTAATTGCTTACGAGCAATGAGTAAGTCAAAGGAAGATTGATGCATGTGAATAATAAAAGGAGAAGAACATTACATTGAAAGTGGAGGACTCAGTGAGTGATCAGTCACAACCTAAGGATGAGGATGACATTGCCTTAATGACTAGGAAATTCAAAAGTTTTCTTAAAAGGAAGTAGAGGAGATGGTAACAGTGTAATAGAGGTAAGTTTAATAAAAATGTTAAGGTTTCTAATGATGTGATTTGCTACGAATGCAGGAAACTTAGATATATAAAATCAGATTACTCAAATCTAAAAGCCACTCCTAGTAAGGAGAAGGTATAAGAGAAAGCAAATATGAATAAGAGCAAGATCATATTTCATATACTTTTTAGGCAGACTAAACTTCGGATTCGTCAAAAATAGAAAAGGAGGAGGAAGTCACCAACTTATGTTTAATGGCCGATAATCTTGATAAGTTAGATTAAGAAGAGATATGCAAATTAACTTATGCTGAATTGTTAGAAGTTTCTGAAAGAGTTCATGATACATATAAAAAATTTAAAAAAATACATACTAGTCTAAACCTAAAAATACAAGAATTACAAAAAAAAATATAAAATCCTTAAGAAATATTAATCTTTGATAGATAAGAATCACATGAGCTTACTTGATGAATTTAATGACTTGAATAAAAAAATAATCTTTTAAAATTATCTTATGCTCAATTGGAAAAAGAATTCAAAGATTTTAAGGATGAATCTGAGAGTAGAGAGCACTCTTTGAATTTTGATAAGAATATGCTACAAGACTTAAGCACATTTCTTAAATTGAAAGTGCAAGATCTTAAGGAAAATAGGAAACCTTCAACACTTAAAGATATTACCAATCCTATTTTGAGATCTAAAATTTTAGAACATAGGAAGAGACAGAGTAATTATAGAAGATTAAGAAACCCATTTTTTAGAGTTAAATATTATTCTTATGGGATGATTGGACATATTGCACATACTTATACATTATATAAAAAAACTCATTTAGTGTGGAGACCTAAGATGCATAAATCTAGTTATATCATACATGCATCTAGTTTTATTTTTCCAAAAGGAGAACCTAAACTTGTTTTGATTTTCAAGTCTAATATTTGATTATTTTGCATATGCCCTCATATAAGGCCTCATGAGAGCATTTGATACTAGGACAGTGGTTACTCAAAGCATATGACTGAAGATACTAAATAATTCATATCGCTGGAAGCCAGGAATGGTGGCAGGGTTACACTGGAGATAACACCATTAGGAAATTGGTTGGTACATGTATGATTGGAAACTTGCAAAATTTTTTCATAGAAAATGTGTTGCTTGTGAAAGGCTTAAAGCATAATTTGTTAAGTATTAAAAAGCTATGTGATAAAGGGTATAGTATAAATTTCTTTCCCACTAATTGCATATTAAGCCTAAATGGAAATAATATTTTGCATAAAATTAGGGTAAATAATATTTATATGCTAGATTTGAATTGTATTAAAACTTCTAATGCATTTTGTTTGAAAACTATTTTTGATGAATCTTGATTATAACATAGGATACTTTGTCATGCTAGCATAAAAACCCTTAGAAACATTACCCAAAAAGAATTGGTTAGAAGTATAACTAAATTAGACTTTATTAAGGATCACCTTTATGTTGCATGTCAATTAAGAAAATATGTGAAGTCCTTATTATATTCCAATAAGGATCTTAGAACTAGTAAACCTTTAAAGATTTTGCATATGGATCTTTTTGGACTGGTTAGCACTATAAATCTAGGAGGGAAGGTAAACGGATTTATGATTATTGATAATTTATTTATATTCATATGGGTTAAATTCTTTTTCATAAGAATGAATCATTTGAGGAGTTTAGAGATTTTTTAACTTGAATTCAAAGGAATTAGGGTGTGAGATTTTAATAATTCAAAGTGATCACGGAGAAGAATTTGAAAATAAAAGATATGAGGATTTTTATAAAGAAAAAGGAATTGATTATAATTTTTATGTACTTAGAACCCCTCAGCAGAATGGAAAAATCGAAAGAAAAAATAGAACATTAATTGAAGTCGCTAGAGCCATATTGGCAGAATATTCATTTCCTAAATATTTTTGGGCTGAAGTGGTTAGTACTGCATGTTATGTTCTGAATAGAGTAAACATTAGGTCGAAATTGAATAAAACATCCTATAAGCTTCTTAATGGGAGAACATATAATTTGTCACATTTGCATATTTTTGGATGTAAAGTGTTTATACATAATAATAGAAAATCTATCTGAGAAAAATTTGAATACTATAATTTTTCTTGGATACTATAGTGTTGGAAAATTATATAGAGTATTTAACAAAAGAACTTTGGTAGTTGAGGAGACCACACATGTTCTATTTTATGAATTTGGAAGTTTGGAAGAGCCAAATTTGGAAGAGGATGAAATAGAAAATAACTCCAAAAATATTGAGAAGATTTATTTGGAAGAAAATTTAGAGAAAAAAAAAACCTTTACCTAGAAATTTGAAAAATTTCAAAAATCAGCCTAAGAAATTAATTTTAGGTGAGGGTGTTAGGATTAGGTGTGCACTAAGCAAAAAAATTAATCATTCCATCTTTATTTTAACAATGGATCCCATAAATATAAATCAAGCACTTTCAAATGAATTTAAAGGAATAAAGTATGGGAATTAATTATAAGCCCAAAGGATCAAAGTATAGTTGGAACTAAGTGGTTATTTAAAAATAAAATGAATGACTCAGGAGTTGTTATTAGAAATAAGGTTAGATTGGTTGCTAAGGGATATAATCAAATTAAAGAAAATAATTTTTAGGAGTCTTTTGCCCCTGTAGTGGGACTTGAAGCAATTAGGGTTTTGTTAGCCTTTGCCTATTTTAAAGAATTTAAATTACATCAAATGGATGTAAAAAATGCATTTTTGAATGGGGTGATTCAAGTCGATGTTTATGTTAAACAACCTCGCCATTTTGAAAATTCTAAATATCCAAATCATATTTTTAAATTTAAAAAGGCATTATATGGATTGAAACAGGCACCTAGGGCTTGGTATAAGAGGTTGAGTATTTTCTATTTGAGACAACTTTTGAAAAATGAAGTGTGAACACCTCTCTCTTTTTGAAAAAATTGGGAAATGATATACTCATTGTATAAATTTATGTTGATGATATTATCTTTGGATCTACGTACAAATAAAATCTTTGTGATGATTTTTCTAAAATAATGGTATTAAATTTGAGATGAGCCTAATAGGAGATCTTAGTTACTTTCTAGGTTTTAGCATTAAGCAAATGGAGGAGGAAATATTTTTTAGTCAATCAAAGCATATTAAAGATATTCTCAAGAAGTATGAAATGGATAATGCTAAACTAGTTAGCACACCTAAAAGTTCTTAAGTTCAGTTGGACAAAGTCCCTAAGAAAAAATCTGTTGATAAAAAAAATTTAGAGGAATTATTAAAAATTTGCTCTATATGACAGCTAGCCGACTTGATATTATATTTAGTTTTTTTTTTGTGTGCTAGATTTTAATCGGATCCAAAAGAATTACATTTGACAGCAGTAAAAAAAATTTTGAGATATCTTTTGAGAACTCATAACTTAGGGATTTGATATCCTAAGTACAGCTCTTCATTTAAAATTATTAGATATTCAGATTTAGACTTTGTAGGTTGTGGGGTTGATCAAAAGAGTATATCTAAAATTTATCAATTTATAGAAAAAAGTTTTAGTTTCTTGGTTCAGTAAAAAAGAGAATTTCATAACCCTATCTGTTATTGAAGCTAAATATATTGTCTTAGGAAGTTGTGTGGCATAAGTTTTTTGGTTGAAAAAATAGTTGATTGATTTAGGATTTACAATAGGTACAATTCCAATTTATTGTGATAACACTAGTGCCAATTGCATTTTAAAAAATCCTATTCAACATTCTATAACCAAGCATATAGACATAAGACATCATTTCATTAAGGATTATGTATCCAAAAGAGAAATTGAATTGAACCATATTTCAATTGAAAATCAACTTGCAGATATTTTTATAAAACCACTAGCCTTTAATATTTTTAGCACATTAAGAATAAGGCTAGGTGTGATCGATTTTACTGCTTAAATAAACTTTTATGCAAATTTCATATATTTTATTATGTATTTTCTTTTTTTTTCAATGTTTTTATTTGTATAAGTGTTTTTCAGTCTTTGGTTTTGTTTTTATCTTTATGTTTTATGTGTTGTACCACTTGTCAAAATTTCTCTCTAATTATTCGTACTGAATTTTTCTAAGTATTATATTCGTATTGTATAAAATTATTTTTGTCCCGTACGAATTCTTTAGCATGGCAATCATTGTTTTGAATTGAATGTGTAAAATTTTGTTTTTCTAATACATATCGTATTGTACAATATTTATATCATCCCGGATGATTTGTATTAATTCGTGTGTACGTACCTTGACGGTTATCTACAAAAAATTAGTTATCATAACTGATTGTACGTATGAAATTATATTTCATATATATGAACCACGTGTCATTCGATGTGGGGTGTGAAAGAAATCATCATTAAAACAATCTTAAATAACCATTCATCCTGGACGAACACCTATTCGTCTGTACAATCATCTTGTCAAAAAGTCTGTACGAAAGGATGCTTCGTAACTTGCGTGATTATAAAAAGTTGTTTCATTTTGAATGTATTCATTCATACATACAAAATTATTTTTGTCATAAACGAACCATCTATCGTACTGTACGAATCCTTTTTTGTATGTATAAATGGTCATTTTTCTTTAAATAGAAGGGCTTTAGAATTCATTTTCATTCACTTTAATAGCCTCTTCCAATCCTTCTCATCATAAGAAATGTCCAGTTCTAGCAAGCGTGGTAGAGTCACTAAGGGTTTTTTTCCCAAGAGTGGAGACGAAAATTTTCTATCTAGAACAAATAATGATTCTTACTTTAGGTTTCTCTCTGTTAAAATCACTCCTAGACTCTTACACCAAGAAGATATCCACTTTCAAGTAATGCCTCTTTTTGCCTCAACTTAATTTTCCTTTATTTTGACTTTAATTCATGCCTATAATAAAGAAACTTTCACTACTTCTTGGAAAACATGACTTTTAGTGAGGATGAGAGTATGATAAGATCATATGTTCTAAAGAAATAGGTAGAAATCATGAAAAAAGTTCTCTGAGCTTTTCTGTATTTAAGGATTCAAGGAATTAGAGCATGATGTGGATCTATTTTCATGGATTATGATTTTGATGATAGCAAACACTCTTATTGCAAATACTCTTATTTCTCTACGACTGTCTTATTTACTGACATTGCAGGTCCACAAGATCAGACTATATTTTGGAACCAGCTCAAGATTGGGTAGACTAGGTCTGAGTTAGTTTGTACTTTTTTTCCTTTCTTGAGTTTATTGTATTTGGTGTGACTCCTGATGATTTGTAACTTGGAAGATTTTTTGTTGTTCCCTAAAGATTTTAATTTTTGGTAACATCATTCGGGATGATATTTATATCATCTTGGACGATCTGTCCAAAAGCAAAAACCCTAATTGGGCATCCTCATTAAAGCAGCCGTCATTATGCAAAAACATCGTCCTGGACGATTTTGTATCGGCCAGGATGATAGGCTCAATTTAGAAAGAATCTGCCGCCAAATCTATTTAGGAATTACTTATTTTTGGACCTCGTCCCGGTGGATCATCTTGGATAATAAAATATCATCTCGGACGATCCAGTATAATTTTTCCAAAATTTCTCTGGAATTTAAGGAAAGCAATTATGACTTGATTGGACGATCAAATCCTCCTGGAAGATCGCAGGATCGTCCGGGATGATACGCTGGACAATTGGACATTGGACAGCTATTTTTCAGGACGATGTTCAGGATGATATTCTATGATTTGTTCTGATCGTCCAAGATGATATATTATTGTCCTGGACGATAAGAATGAATTTCTTTTGATCGTCTCAAATCGTCCTGGCTGATTGGGCTTAAATTGCACTGATCGTACAGGATGATATTAGTATTGTCCTGGACGATAATGTCGGCAACTTGCATTAATGAGCTCATTTTGAGATCTTCTATTTAAGCTATAACATGACGCTTTGTAAGTGTCTTTGGCAGCCATTGTATCTTCGTTCTTTTGGGGGAAACTTGAAGAGAGAGCTTGAAAGGGAGTGAGGAAAGGGTGGAGTTTGAGAGAGGGAGAAGATCCTGTGAGGGGGGACTCAATGGAGTGTGGAGGGGGTTCCACACGGTTTCTCCGGCAAGCTTGCACCTGAATACCGTCTGATTCAAAGCTTGTCTTGAGGGAAGTTCACCAAAAAAGAAGATCTCTTTGGTGTCAAAGGACCCGGCGACTCTGCCGCACCGGAGAAGGTGAAAGTGATTTTGTAAGGGCTTCTCCGCCTAGTTGTGGGGGCTAAAGGAGAGTCACTTAGTTTAGTGCAATACTTGGAGGGTGCCTCCAAGAAGTGGACGTAGGTCAAGGTTTGACCGAACCACTATAAATCCGATGTGTTCTTTCTTTTTTTCTGCTTCCGCATTTAATTTCCGCACTTTAGTTTTTATTATGGTGATATTGGTTTTGATTTGTGTTTTGATTGAAAGATAATTTTTACCAATTCACCTCTATCTCTTAATTAGCTTTGGGCTAGTTCATAGGGCCTAACATCCCTAACGAACTTTCAGAGCACACACTATGACCTTCAAATCTGACTTTGATTGGTCTTAAATAAATAAAGTTCTTAGAGGCGTTGCTCAAGTTGGTCACTCGCCTAGGGTCTATACTTTGAATCAAAATGCTAAAGTCATCCAGTATATCCTTAGAACCTCAATTAGTCATAAAGCTAATAATCATATAAACATTACTCCTCTTCTGTCTATTATTACCTATCTAATCATGACTAAACAACCAATAAATGAAGCCCAACTCATTTTAGATTATATTCATAGCCTTTCTAAAATTGGACATTTTTCTTATAAAAGGAAGAAAAATATTGCTCTAGGACATCTAGGGACCTATGTCTTAGAAAAGAAGTAAAATATTATTCATCCTAAGAGTCCACTTGAATTACCAATCTACTTCACCGATGCTTTGTTTCGATCACTTTTTGGGAAGAATGACAATTCAAGTGAGGATATTGAGGAAGAAGGGGGAGCACCTGCACCTGCTCATGGATCTAACTTTCAGGAGATGGTCCAACATTTTAACCAGTTGGAGAGTCATTTTGATCAATGTTTTGATCAAATTCAGACTCATCTAAATCACCAGGATGCATAGTACCAACAAGACATGAGTTGGATTTGAGGATAGTTCAAATCCATAAACATTAATGTAGCTATAATGAATAACTTTTTTTTCTATCTTCAACCAGCCTCCTTCTCCAGACCAGGGCCCCTTAGAGTTCAAGATGTACTTCTTTTGTATTATCTTTGCCAGTCATTTAAGATGTGATGATTTTAGTGATGATTTTAATTACTTATGTACTTGTGTTTATTCAGTGATTTATGTATTTGTCCATATTTATATTTTATTTATTGTTATGTTATTTTTGTTACTATGATTTAATATCAATTGTTCTTCAATTTATTCCATTTTTAAATTAATATCAATAAAAAAATATGTCTTGTTTTGATTAGTTGCATTTGTTCGTTATATGAAATGTAAGTTTACTTATATATTAATCTTATCTTAATTGATTTAAAAAGTGTCATAAATTAAACTACAATACAAAAATTAATTTCATTATGAAATCTAATTTTTTTAAAAAATTTAAGTTAACTTATAACTAAATCAAGTTAAGGCTATCAATTTCATCTTCTTTTTAAGCAAATATATTTTAAATATTATTATTATAATTTTGATGTCTTTTTTATTTCTCTTTTCAATATAATTATCTTTATAATTAGAGAAATTTAATTTTTTGTAATTATTAATTTTGGAAAGATTAATTAAAAAAAGAGAGAGTATAAAAAAATGTACATGTGTACAAAAACAAATGCTCAATAGTTCGTCAATTGAAAAGGCATAAAATTAGCCTAAACACTAAAAGATGCACTAAATATATTCTTTCCTCTATCATTTAATCTTCAAATTCAAATCAATCTAATCTTTAATTATATTTTTATATTAAAAATTGAATTTATCTAATCTTTATTTCATCACTTTTGAAATAATTCTCCTTATCTTATTATCTAAAATGTTTCATGACCTTGATTAATTTTTCTTGTCTATGTTATATTTTAATTTAAATGTTTTGAATCTTTATTTTTATCTCATGGACATTAATCTTGTTATTATAATTATAGTTCAATCTCTTTCAAGATCAATCATTAATGTTTCTCATAAGATTTCTTTCATTTCAACTTTTATTTCTTCCTTCTTTTTGTTGTTGTCAAAAGGGAGAGAAATATTATTTGTGCTTGATTATTTAGAGATATTTTGTGTTTGATTGTTTAGTGTGTTAATATTTTTTATATTTTTTGTTCATTTTTAAAAAATTAAAAAAAATTGATTTATTTTTAAAAGGAATTCCCTTTTATTCACATGTTTATTCATTTACAATGAGTTAAGGAGAAATTTAAGATATTCAATTTTATTCAAATAAAAAAAATGAGATTGTTGAGATATTTGATACTTAGTTCTTGTTTATTCATATTCATGCAACTTATATATTTTTGATGATTTCAAATATTTTTGCTTTGATTATTATTTCTCATAACATATTTTGGAAGAATTATTTTGCTCTTGTGTGTACTAACATTTTAGGGAAATTATACTCCGGATTATTGAAGACCTCAAATCAAGATCAGTTTAGAGTTTATTGTAATTGAAGTATGTATCTTCATTTTATTGAGTTTAAGAAAGTGTGATTGTAATTGAGTAACTGAGCACACACGGACACACCGGGGGAGAGTTTAAAATCTAAATTTTTAAATTAATTATACCATACGATATCCATTCATACGGGATGATCTAATTAATTATTTTCCCTGATGAGCAGTTAAATAAATAGAAATGAAATTTTTTCTAATTATTAATCATATTATATGATCATAATTTGTATATGCCTTCTAGAGTACGAAATGAACAGGTCCTTTTTTGCTCAAAAATATTTTTTCTAAGCATGGATCATACTGTACGATCACAGTTCGTACATACCTTCCAGAGTACGAAATAGACAGGTCCCTTTTCACTCAAAAATATTTTTTTCAAAGTATGGATCTTACTGTATGATCACAGTTCATGCATGGCTTCCAGAGTACCAAATTGTGAGGTTCCTTTTATTCCCAACTCTTCATATCGATGAACTTGAAAATTTTTATAACTGATTGTATCGAATGATGTCGTAATCATATGTATGTCGTGCAGGGTATAAAATTATGGGGTCCCTCTTCGTCCTGACAAAGATAAAAAATTTTCTAACTATTTGTACTGGACGAACTTGGTTTGTATCGGAAGATGATCGTGTATAAAATAATTTCATACTAATTTACAGCAGGTTCGTATGCAATAGTTTTTGAACTACTCGTACATATGAAATCCGATCGTACTATACGATCGAGTACGCTCAAAATTGAAATTTTAAGTTTTCTAAACTATTTTTCTTGTCTTTAGTATAAAAGGCCCACTAAAGCTGATGTGAGAAAGTCTTGTCTTTATGATTTTTTAAGGGCAATTGAAAGCAATAATGTGAGAGAGTGTTTAAGAGAGATATCTTGCAAGTGGAGTGTGAAGGGTTCACAAGGTTACTCAAAGGTCAGGATCTCTTTATAATTTTAGTCATCACTCTTCCTCTTGTCTTTCTAGATTGCTCATAAGAATATCTTTGAAGAAGATCTGGTACTCTACCGACACTTGGAGAGTGTGAAAGGATGACGGTTCTTTGTCTACACTTAGAGAGTGTGAAAGGATGACGGTTCTCTACCACATCGGGAATTGGTGGAATGGAGGTTTTGTAAAGGCTTCTCTGCCTTGCTGTAGGGGAAAAAGGCGAGACACTTTAATAATAGTGTAATAACTGAAGAGGGAGTCTTTAGGGAGTGGATGTATGACTTATTTGACCAAACCATTATAAATATTTGTGTCTTTTAAATTTCTGCATTTATTTACTACAAATTATTTTTCTGTGGTTGAAAAGTTATTTTGAAACTTTAATTAACTTGCTACGATAATCAATGGTTTTCAAATTTTAAATCCAAAAGTAAAATTTTAAAATAACCAATTCATCTCCCTCTTGATTAGCCTTGAGACAATAGCTTAGGTTTAACAACCTATTTAAGAATCAACAGCATGCATATTATTGCATTCTTCTCTCTCCTTCTAATAAGACACTTACCCACTTGCGGGTAGAGTCCGGATAATCTGGCCTATGAGGATGAGGTGCCGGACTTGGGGAATCCTAGTCTTTTCTAGAAATTATTTTCTATAAGCCTATTTTCAAAATCTCAAGCATTCATGATTTGGAAGCCCTTTAACTAGCATATATTGCATTAGAAACCAACATAATTAAAATTTAATTATATTAACTCTAGGAGCATTCACCCTACTTAAGTCTATGACCAATTAGAAAACTATCTAGATGTCAGCCTTACTTCCAAAAACTGAACTACCGCCTATCTTTTATAAAGATCGGATAGCATAGATTTTTTATATTTAGGTAGTTAGCTGGCATTCCTTTTTAGGTAGGATGTAAGCCCAGGTATATTGGCTAGGACACAGGTGTTGGTGTTAGGTAGAACACTAAACCCACCTTAGATCTAGGATTCAAGGCTGCTACAATTGGTGTCTCGTAGTATGCCTAATCGGTGGGTAAGTTCCTTCTTCTTCTTTTTTTTGAAGAAAATGTAACCAAGTGCATTTAAATTTTATTAAAAACTAATAGCAAGACCTAATAATAAACTTTAGATTCCTCCTTTAACAAAGAAATAAACGTAGGATGAACCTTATGTAAAACTAAATCATCCCAAATAAACGAACTAATAATAGCATAGTTAGCACATAAATCCGCTAACTTATTGCACTTTCTATCTATACAAGTAAAGATAACATTTCTAAAGTCTTTGAACATACCTCTCAAATCAGCATTCTTGTAAAAAAACTTGTCTTGTAGATCCATGATGATATTTACATTATCACTTTCAATTATGATGCCATCATAATTCAACATCCAATCTTTAAAAACCTCTTTGATGGATTGAAATCAAGCATTTCAAGTCTTGAGACATCCCAGTGAACACAAGGATATCCAAATGCTAATAAAAACATGCCTTTGAAGTCTCTAAATACTCCCCCAATTCCACCTTTATAAGATTGAAGTAGAGAAGCGTCAATATTTATCTTGATCCAACCGGGTGGAGGGGGATGCCAATGAACATCCAACAGCTTACCAAGTTGATTGACACCCCATTTACCCGAGACAGCCATAGCATTTGAAGTTGAAATTGAAGCCATAGTAATTGACTCCATTACAATGAATAAGGAACCAAACTCTTTGCCCTTATGAACAAGATTGTTCCTTGCTTTCCAAGTGAAGTAAATAGAATTACAAAAGAGGTTTACCAACTAGTAATTTTGATTTGATAACCAAAAAATACATTCTGTAAATGAGTTGCAGGTAGGAATACTGAATCCCCATCGGTTTAGATGCTGGAACACCTCACACAGCTTTTTGCATTTGACAACTTGTTGGTGGAATTTTGAAAACAGGTTTTGAAAAATATTAGTTTTCTTTGGGAATTTTAAATTCTATATTGAATTCTAATTCTAGAGTCGAATCAACTCGGTAGAAAAAGTATATCACCCCCGAAGGACAAAAATAAAATTTCATAACGGTGTTTAGACTTAGAATTATGAAACTCGTCTTGAATATCATGACCAGATTCTAAGGAGAACTTTG